>NW_010112838.1:0-13051 GCF_000699245.1 Pterocles gutturalis | reverse complement strand
CCGTCAGCAGGAGAGGCTCCTCTATAGTTCAGAAAGTCCCTGATTACTGAATATGTCAAAATTCTGAGCACACAAGAAGAAATCAAAGACATATACTTATTCCTTAGTCTTCAGGAGTTGAATGTTGACTTGTAACTTGGAATATCACTTTGATTAATCAAAAGAGATTAATCAAGTAACATATGGAGAACACTGAATAAATTTGAAAGAAGACCATCTCATATTAAATACTGTGTTGCTCTGATGCAACTGGTAGCCAATGAATTGAACTTGGAAGCAATTTTCACTGTTCTGCTAGGCAGAGACGTGGTTCCCGAAGTTTAGCTAGTGTGTGCATTTTAGCATAGTAATAACTGTCTAAAAGCTATTAGACTCTGTGTGTTACAGGTAATCTTGCTCTCTTCATTCATTTCAGGGAATAGCACGAGCCTACAGCATTTGAGGTAGCAAATTGGATACAAAGGCATCAGTCCACTAAATGTGGATTACACAGGTGTTTTGTATTCGATCTCATAATTTAAGTTATATGCATGCTAAAGACAATTTTATCCCCCCAAAATTCCAGACAAAACAGTGTTGTCACTATTGTTTTTGGTAAGTTAGTATAAAAATAGATACCTCAGCCATCAAAAGATGTTTAGTTAAATGTAATGCAGAATTCCCAAGGAAGGAAATTCGTGAGTTTCTGTAGAGTTGTTATGATGATATAATGTACCTTACATTTTATTTGAACTTGCAGTATATTGCTTGATTAGAAGCTTAAGTCTGGGGTTCTTCCTTCTCATGACCTGTAGTAGTTCTTCAGACAAAATAAATGAGTTTACCTAAGGATACATTTTAAGTTAATTGAATGCAACAACACTAATGTAAAAGTTTAATCTCAAGAGGAAGAAACAAAATGGCATTTTATATAATATCCTGATTTGTAGCCCATTAACAAGGACAGAAATCTTTTGCATGTCCACCTCAAAATTTGTTTTGCAGTGGAGCCAGAAAACCACCAATATCTTTTGTGTCAAAGACAAGAATGATTTGAATGTACACATTTGTTATGCTTTGTGCCACCCTCCTTTACTTTGCCAAGTACTTTAATGTGCGCTAGAAAACTCTTCTATCTGATTACAGTGTCCTGATGACAAAATGTCAAGGACTACTCTGATTATTAATGATAATGAGAAATTAAAGATATCAGTGTTCATAAATCCTTGTGAGAGAAGGCCCAGACTAAAAGTTTATGTTGTTGTTATGATTACCAGAGCTAATACATCCTCACATGTCTAATAACAATATTAGGCCAAATTCTTGGTGGGTATAAATCATTCTAGTTCTTTTACTATAAAGGATTTTTGCCTGGTTGGCTGGTTGGTTTGGCTTTCTCTTAGTACTTCTGGTTAAAGAATGTTCTATACAATGAATAAAGGTCTCCTCCTACAATATGTCTCCCCCCAACAGGACATTTGGCTATCGTATTTGAATGTATATTTTTCTCCAAATCCAAATAATTTCATAATATCTCATTTTATATATATTTTCAAATTAAAACTAGTTTTAAAGGTTTTTTTTCCTAAGTTATTTTGGTCATCTTTGACATAGCCAAACCACAGTGTGAAAAATCTTCTCTTTAAAAAAGGTGGACAGAACAAAAAGACCTCGCTTTTTACCTGTTGACTTTGCTGTTAATTCAAAGGCCAACAACAGTAAATCTCAAGAGTTTAATCTGTGGGAGACAATAATATTTCTTTTGTTAAAACAGCAGTTCTGTCTTGTTGAGAACAGAGACAAAGGTGTCTTGTAACTTGCCCAGTCAAGCACTGAGGAAAAATGACTCAATGTATTTTAAAAATCTGTGTGCTTTCTCTCCAATTATTTTTTAATGTGTGTTTTGATAAGTTGTCAAGAAGGAAAGTTAACAGACTTCGTTTTTTTGGCCAGCCATGCCAAGTGACAAGGAGCAGACCCCTGAATGGGAGGCGTGTGATGTCATGCTGTGCAGAGCTGATGTCAGTCTGGACATCAGGGCAGAAAGCAGATGTGGGCAGAGGTGACAGTCCTGTTCTAGATGTCTTTCTGGGGTCCACAGAAATCTTGAATCCTGGTAGGAAAGAGCATCATAACTGACCAGAAAATAAATTATTACTACAGTTTTTGTAAAGAAAATATGTCCATGAGAATTCTTCTAGTTTTATGATGAGAGATTCAGTCCATAACAAGGGTCTGTGTATGCATTCTTAAGTGTATATTTTGATAATGTCAATAAAAATAATATCAAAGTGAATAGTATCTAGGCTAATTGATTATAAGATACATGGAAATTGCACTGATTTAATGTGTTAAAGGAATATATGTTTTGCTTAATTTAATGTGTTGTGTCCTACATGGTCATTGGGAAATCAGAACAGAAAGAAACTGGCACAAGAAACTATTGCACCTGACACAAGCACATCCGGCTTTGTACCTTTCTGCATTTATATGAAACTTTCAACCCTCTGTAATACCTGAATTGTCAGAACTTAAAGGTTTGATTACATATTACAAAATCAAAATTTGAGACATGGACATGAATTTCTGCCTAGGGTGGTTTCACAGTGAAGGTCATCATGCTGCCCTGCCGTAAAGCAGTTGATCTTTCAAAAGAGGTTGAAGCTCTGGTTTACGAAACAGAATACAAGAAAGCAGTGTAAAACTACTGCTAAACCAGTCCAAAATTCCCTGAAAGCATCTGCTGAAGAAGAGGCCATACTGGAGGGGCAGCCTGAATGCGTGAAAGGGAATATCTGTGCTAAAGTAGCAAGTGTGTGAACCACATACTTACCTACGAGAGACACTAAAGCAAATTCAAGTATATGAATTTTACCCTCTGTGCTACATTTTTACTGAATTTCGCCCTTGTTAATAACAGCCTATTTTGGTTTTCCTCTTTTGGACTTACCACCGCTGAGAGCCTTTGCAATGGCTATATCACATCAAGAAGCAAGCTGTCCATTTGACCTCAGATGACAGGTCAGTGACAGTTAAAATGCTTTAGTATCTGTGCATCTCTTTAGGCTTAAAAATGCTTTTAGGCACTTTCCACACTATATAAGTGTGAGATACTTTTTATTGTTGAAAAGAAAGATTTGAAACATCTGTCATGAGTTCCCTTATAAGAGAAAGAGGCTTTAGTTTGAAAAATTTAGTCAATATAGCTAGAAAAAAACCCACATGATTTAATATGTTTGTCGTAGAAAGTGACTAACAGGGAGAAAGAAAGGGGGAGAGCATGTCTTATTCATCCAACAGCATTTGGTGTGTACTTATTGCTAGACTTATTAAAAAAAAAGTTCATCCCACTAGAGTTTTTCAGTGTTCTCCTTCAAAAATGGAAGACTACAGTAAAGCCTATGACTTCTACTTGACCATTTTCAATACAGTAGAGCACAATTCACTTGGAAGTTAGCTTGACTTGTGTGAAAATGTTAAAGCGCTGTCCCTAATGCCTGGACACGCTTCTCTACCCCAGGAGATAACAGCAGTCAAAAAGAAGCTGCACACATAGAAGCCTCAGGGGTTACTCACAAAAGGGCAAAGAAATTTATCAAAATTGAGAGAAAGTCCTCCGTACTTTCAAGAAAAGTGAAATCTTGCATGACAAATTGAGCCTGTTTAGAGCAATGTAATTGAACAGGGCTGCTCAAGTGGAACTAAGCCTGCTCAAAGGGCATATCATACAGTGGGAAAGGCTGACCTATGCGTACTGTGTTCAAGGTAAACACGCGGGCCTGCACTTTAGAGCTGAGTGAGTTTGCAATTTTACTGGTGTAATGGGGATATGATTAGAGTTATAAAATGTGATCTTCAGAGGGGAAAAAACAACCAAACCAACAATAAAAAACACCCACCAAAAAGCAGGCTTGTCTGGGCTGTTTCAACTATTTTATGGACAAGTTTTGAGGGTTGCACTGTCCTTAAAAATCATGTAGCCATCTACATCTTTATTTTAGAAAATAATGGGTTCTTTCATTTATTTCTAGATAGTTTCATCAGGTCTTTAATGATTTTTTTTCATAAAATAACACGTATTAACAGATTTATAAACAGAATTTGCACCATTCCACTTAATATATTTTGCAAGGTTTTCCTCCCAGAATACCAGTTGACACAACCTATAATTTCTCTAGATGCAGCTACATAAACCATGGCAAATACTAGGAAGATTTTTTTTTCTGCAGGAGCAAAAAAATGGTGGTGAAGAGGTTTCTTAGTCAGCTAGGCCTGTTGAACACAGCAGAGTTTTGAATTCCTACTGAATTTCACTTTCCTTCCATTTATTTTGGCATTTCAGAGTTCCTCTAGGCAATGCCAAATAGCTTTTTCAGTGGTCTACTCCATGTTCCCCAGATCCCAAATTTGTTCATTTTTCCTCTGCTGTCTACCTCCCACTTCCCTAGTCATTACGGGTAATTGGTAGATCTCTGGTGTCTCCACAGTTGAGTGTGTTGAACTTTGATAAAAGGAGCATCAACTCTTGAGCATTTTATAATAAACCTCATATTTTCAGTCAGTGCAAAGTGAGCATGTGTAACTTTCTGCCTCTTTTTTTTTTTTTTTTTTTCTTAAATTAATTGTGAAGAAACACAAATAAGAGGAAATAATGTCATAGGGCATAATAGTTCCTTATGGGTCAACAGTAGGTTTGGAAATTTTTGAATCCACAGCACAGTTTCAGGACAGCAAAGTGTCTACAGACTTTCATGACTTTTGTGGGACAGATGATTTTTTAAATTTTATGCTATTTGCATAAAATAGGGAAGAATGATGGAAGACAGTAATCACATTTGTACTTACCAAGATTTTAGCTTCAGGAGGGACCTTACACAGTGATTTTTAAACTCTTGTCTTATCTAGCTTGCAATATAAATAAAGGAGACAAATGTGCATAATATGCTGAGTTAACCAAATAAAGTGTTTTTAAAGCAATCAAATAAAAATGGGTGTCTTTCTTTAGAGTTATCAAAACATGCAGGGAACCAACTTTTACTGAGAAATAGCACAGTGCAAATGGGAACAGATGTTGTCTCTCTCAGAATAGTCAGTCACCTGCATGGTAACCACCAAGTAACAGCATGTATTGAAAGAATAGTAAAAAAAAAAAAAAAATTATAATCAAATCAATGACCACAATGAGATAAAAATTTGGGAGCCTGTGTCTCAGAGCTATCATAACTCGAGAGAAAACAGTCAGCTAGTGCTACTTGATCTCCTAGAAGTCTAATAATTTGTTCTTATCAAGAATTAAGCAAAGTGTTAAATGTTATGGTTGTGTGCATTCAGATATCTTTGGAAGTTTTCTCTTGCATTGTTAATGTTTCATGAATACCCAGGCCATTTATTCTGAGTTCCATATCTAGTTGGGATGTACATACAAATCTGGAAGATATGAAGGGGTTCCGGTGATTTGAGGAGCATGGACTTACGTTTTGTTGTCTCCATTTCCCATTTTGTTGGCAGTGATATAAATTATAATTAAAAATAAAGAGGTCAGAAAAGCACAGAATAACCAAAGTAGTGAAGAAATTCTGAGGGTTTTTGTGGGTCTTTTTGGTCAATGACCACTTAATAAAGTTATCGATCTAGGGAGGAAACATTTGATATGAGTATTTATTGACTTAGTAGAAAAAAAAATCAGCAATAAAAAGTTGTTAGGTTGTTAGAGTGAAAAAAAGAAAATTATGATCAAACTGACATCTGAACTAACTACATTATCCTAAACGAAAATTTGTTCATGGACTAAATTGTTGCAACGTTTTGCCTTGATAAATTACAATGATAATTTTATAACATAGCAGAACAACAAAGTTGCATTTTTGCAAGAGGCTCATAAAGATTTTCAGCTTCAAATTAAGGAACTGAAGGTGTGCCAGAGTCCAGAGAAATGACCTGTCAGTGCAAAATCTGCTCTTGAGAGGAAGCTGAAGTATAAGTTGAATTTGCCACAACAGAGAAATACAAGATCTATAATCCCTAAGCAATCTGCTGGTCATCAATATTTTTAGCTGATATGTGGAACTGATGTTCCCTTTGTGTTTAGAAGTGGAAATAGTGGTATAAAACCTGAGAAAGTTACAATTCTTATTCTATATCTATTTAAAAGCTCTGTTTGGTAGTCTTTTCTAGTAATGGCAATGGACAGCTACAGATTCACAGAAGTATGCAATGAGCATGAATTTCCTGGAAGGTCCAGTAGGCTGCAGAGTGGACCTCTGTTTCCCTATTAGCACTGGCTGGTACTGCAAGCTGGTGGCAAAGCTCTCCTGCATTGCTACAGACTCATTCCAAGCACTACACAAACCTTAAAGCTAAAGCCAAACCTAAAGCTTAAACATGAACCAGCTGTCTGCAATTCCCAAATAAATTAATAGAAATATGTTCCTGGACATTTAATTCAGCAGGTTTGATTTTGCAAGCAATTCAGTTCTTTTTACCTCCAATCAGAGATGCAGGAGTGAAGAATGAAGAGAAATACTTCTCACACCCTTTCTTCCATGAGGGAGGACCTGGGCCTAGGAAGGAGGACGTATGTGTCATTTATATCCCAAGGAAATGAAGTTTGTAAATATTCCCTCCAGCCCCCCCCCACTCCTGCCTTCATATATCAGACCAATTTAAACTGGCTTCAGGAGAAAAGGATAAAGAAAAAAAAAGGAAAAAAACCCACCATATTAAGTTCCTATAATTTACATGAAAATAAGGGTCTGGGAAGAGTAAAGGCAAGAACTTTTAGTAAGTCCTGGCTAATTGAAAGGGGGAAGCGTGGTCCTAGTTAGAAACTTGTGAAAGCTCTGAGAAATTCCTGAATGACTGAGACACACGGGAGAATATTTAGAAACAAACCTGCAGCAGTATAGATTGTATGCATCGCACTGCTTGCAGAATTTGTATCTTAGCATTTCAGGTCATTTCCTCCTGTTTTCATCTCCTGTATTGTCTTCCTTATAATAACCGTTTCATTCTCCTAGAGCCTGTATGCTACTCCTCCATTTCCCTCTTTTTCAAGCCTCAGTGTCTTAATACTTTCTAAAGAAATACTGAAAATATTCCCTATTTCACTGGTCCTCTTTAAAATTACCTATTGGGATGTTTCATATCCCCCCCGGCAGAAAGTTTCACTTTTGGGACCTGTGTTCTAAGACATGTACAGGGACTTTTTTTGCTGCACTATCCTAGTATCTCAACAGTTTTTATTTTACAAATACACATTCTGGAATTGCATTGGAAAATGTAGGTCAGATACCTCTAGAAAAAGCGGGTCATATACCTCCAGTAAATGGCAGCTTGCTCTTTTTGATCCAGAGACTGGCAAAAAAAATTTTTTTTGTTTTAGTCGGAAAAGGAATTGCCTTTAATAAAAAAAATTCTAGAGAGAAAAATTGATAGAGGGAGAAAGAAATTGCTGGTTCGGTGGTTGAAGTTATTGCCAGGAAATGTTCCACAAGGTGACATGTTACTTCTGTGTGTGCTATAGATTCCATGTATTTTCATAATATTCTGTTTATTAAACATATTCTATGTAATCTGTTCTATATAAGTTATCTACTATTTTCAAATCCTTCTCAGAGGCATCGATAAAAGGTGAACTGAAAGAGAAATGTCAGAGGGAAGTGAGAAGGATACCAGCATACTTAAAACCTTGTGCTTTAGGGTTTTGTTGTATCATGCATTTTCTGAGGGGAAAAAAAGTGAGGACTCTTAGGGAACAAAATTTTTTGGTCTTCTACAAAATAATGTATAGCAACACTCATGGAGCAGGGAAGATGACGTTTTGGATGTGGATTTGGTGAGAGGGTTGCTGGATTCTCTGATATTTTTCTTCTGATTGGCTTCTACTATCAAGTAAAAAATTATTTTTTAGAAAGACTGTCTGGGTTTACATAAATTTATTTGTTCATGGACATTCAAGAATAGTGTGTTCTAGAGAATAACTGAAAAGCTAAAACTCCCGTGATATTTTCCAACGTATGTCTACCCAGTGCCTAAATTGATGTTTTTCTTGTAGTCTAAATCTAAAAGGTTATATACTAGGCAGAATGACTATTCCCATTAATTTACCAAGATGATGTTCCAAATTTACGGCAAAGAAAACAATTTTATTCTACTGCAACAGCAACCCCTGGAGCAAATGACTTCTGACATCTTTCTTCAGACTGGGAGGTATATGCCAGGAGGTTATGGCTGTTTCACCCACACCTTAGTGTGCCAGACATCTATGAACTTTTTTCCAAACATTTCTCTGTTTGAGCTGAGACAGAAGAAAAAGCTGATATCAGAAAGCAATGAATATGACACTGACAGTAAAAGCAAAGAAACAAAGAGCAGCAAACAAACAGAAAAACTTCAGGGAACACATTTGAAATGGTTTAGGGTACTTACTTTCAGCTGTTCAGAGACACTAAAGGTTTTGATTTCAAGAAAATTCAGGACTCAGACTGTTAACAATAGGGTCCTTTGAAATGATGCATTCTGAGCAAACACAAATTAGGTGCTGAAAATAATTTTCTGTTCTGTTGTTTTTACAGGGAAAAAAGAAAAGTAAGCGAATTTCCTTAAAGTGAAAATTAAACAGATTTATGGAGAGGTAAGTTGTGCTGAGTGGTTTTTCATTCCATCACATCAGTGCAGCACACTCAATGATACAAAGAAAACAAATAATTGTTGCTTTTTATTATCTAATGGACACTGGCATTCAGTGTGTTTTTTTTTCCTTGCAACATAATCTAGGCATCCAGAGATTGTAGACATGCATTTTTATAGTTTAATGTACATCTCTTAAAGTAGAAATAACAATCTTTTCCATCATTATTTCGATTTCTATTCCATAACCCAGCATTGCTTTTTGACCTTTCCAAATAAATATCAAATTGTTTCAACAACAAATGGTAATAACCTTTGGTTCTTCTACTGGGGAAAAAAGTAACAACTTGAGAGACCTTCCTGTTTTGCATTACTAGTTAGTGGGATGTTTTCAGTCAGTGACTTGCATTTATTTCTTATGAATTACAAATGAACTATTAACATTGAGCTTTCCATAAAGAAGTTAAGATACATAGAAGGCAATAATGCATCACTGCTGTCTCGCCATAACAAATCACTATCATTATGCCTTTGTGTTTAAGTAATAAATGCACTTTGTCCTCCAGAGATGTAAACTAACCTACATGATGGATTGCCTCAGCTTTGACTCAAAGGATCAACATCACTTCAGATTTT
Source organism: Pterocles gutturalis (assembly GCF_000699245.1). Lineage (NCBI taxonomy): Eukaryota > Metazoa > Chordata > Aves > Pterocliformes > Pteroclidae > Pterocles > Pterocles gutturalis. The sequence goes on along the minus strand of NW_010112838.1, from coordinate 3,808 downwards.
TTATTTTAGAAACAAAACTACTCTAGTTCATATCACCCCACAAGAAACAATTTTAGTCATGATATTTGTTACCTAATAAGCACAACATGAATTAACTTTACTGTAGTTACTTGGTGAGTAAAATCCCACAAGCAGACCTTTAAAATTATGAGTGTACGTTTCTTTCACTATATAAGGCTCATTGGGGTCTTGATTCAGCAAAGCAGTGCAGCTACTTTTCGTAGCCCTGAGGACATGACAAAATGAAGTAGAGCCTTCACAGAGGACAGAAAATTATCTTTTTTTTTTTTAAAGTAATTGCTTTTACAAATAAAATCAAGTAATCATCAGCCCAACTTTCTCTGTAAAACCAAGGCAAAAAGAAACTTCAGCAACCAGAACAGCAATGGCTAAATGTTCAAGTTTTTAAATCCATGTATCTCTGACTGAGAAATGTAAACCATTCCACTAAATCTCAGACAGAAAAAAAGTCCAAAAAGCATCCTATTAGTCTTCCTGAAGTAAAAAAAAAAAATAAAAAAATCCAAAATCATTACTAGGAAAAAATGTTCAATATTTGTATTCATGACACATATTTACAATATGAAACAGAGATAGGGAAGCTTGATGTTGAAATGAAAATCTGCCAGCGTGTATAAAGTCTGAATTCATTACTCCTCAGACAGTAATCCTTTGGATCGGGGCGCAGTCCAGAACCAAAGGATTTAGAAGCAACATCATACTACAAACACACAACTTTCATTCTTTAGTTACTGTCTCAGGGCTACTCAGACTTAAAGCCTGAAGAAGTAATTTTCTGTAATGAGATTCTTTTTTTGGTTTCTCTAGTGAGCTAAAATGTTATGAAAAATATAGGGCATATAGTGATACCTCTGTGATGGTTATATCATTCCACCAAGAATTGCACTGACCTACACCAACATACAATATACCTTGCTTTGGTCACCCAATTTTCCTTAATATTGCTTTTTTCCTTTTCTTCTCTTCTTACCTACACACCTGATTTGTAGGCAAAGCTACTTACCCTGAGAAATATCTACTCGGTTTCTAACAATGGGCAAAAAAATACAGACCCAGCACTTAGATGAACTGAAACCAGAATACACATTTTCTTGAACAGTGCATCTTGTTTAGCTACAGCAATTAAAGCCGGATGTTATAAAGTCCAAAGAGAGAAAATAATTATAGCCTTGGAAAGGCTCATAAGAGGAACTGAAGCTTCTCCAGCTGTTATTACTTCCACAGCAACTCTAACAGTCAATTTAATAAGAGGAATCCCGTTGTCATCAATGGGCTTTTTCAGGGAAGCAATGTGCTGCCTTAATATGGAGAGTTATGTTGCTGGGTTCTGTGGCTAAATAACCTGAAGAGAAGAAGAAAAGGTAAATTAAGGAGACTAAAGGCAATTCAGTAACAAGCATTATAGAGTAATAAATATCAATTAATTAAAATAAGTTATTTGCAATTAATTGGTAACTACTTTCAGTGTGTAAATAAAGAAAGATTCTTGAGAAGATACAGAATTTATAGCAATAAAAAGAATACAGTTTACAAGTGATTATTCTCCTCTATTCTTCACGTGTGCAACTGCATCTGGAGTGCTGTGTCTAGTTTGAGACTTCCCAGTACAAGAAAAACATGGAAATACTGGAGAGAGCATAGTGAAGGGCCAAGATACTCAAGAGGTGGAGCACATAAGGTAGAAACAAAGGCCAAGAGAACTTGGTTTCTTCGAATCTTAAAAAGAGATTGGCTAAGGGGAGAGTATGGCTATCTTCAGCCATACACTTCGTAATACAGTTGGCTGATTGTGCAGCACCAAAGTGGAGATAAAAATTCCTTCCTGATTCAGTTACTGCTTCAAAGCCAATGGTACTAACTATGAAAATCATAAAATTATCCAGCCATTTTAGAAATTCAGCTCTACCATTTGACTCTTTAACCTCCAGCTGCAGAGAATTTCACAAATAGGCTTAAAGATGTTGGAAGAATTACTTCATTTTAACTATCCATTTTCTTCATCATTGGGCTTTTACATTATAATTCAAGAAATGTAACACCTACCACTCTTCTTAATGCCAAATCCCACACTTATTTTCTTCTGCAATGTTTAACCGAGTGAATGTCTGTCATAGAATCACAGAATCACAGAATGGTTGCGGCTGGAAGGGACTTTAAAGATCATCAAGTTCCACCCCCCCGCCATGGTCAAGGAAACCTCCCACTAGCCCAGGTTGCCCAAAGCCTCATCCAGCCTGGCCTTGAACACCTCCAGGGATGGGGCATCCACAACTTCTCTGGGCAACCTGGGCCAGTGTCTTACCATCCTCACAGTAAAAAATTTCCTCCTAATATCTAATCTAAATCTGCCCTCTTTCAGCTTTTAACTGTTACCCTCCTTACTGTCACTATACTCTCTGATAAAGAGTGTTTCCCCATCCAAAATTGATAATCAGATGGTGGAAGTCATCATGTTAAAAGGTAAGGGGCCAAAATGCAAAGAGGTGTCACCCATAAGTATTAAAAAATATGGGCAATGTTTAGACAAGGAGAAAACATTAAGAGTACTGATATGGGTATTAAGTTTATTGCATTTACAGTGGGCTAAAAATACCAACACAGACAATTATGAGAAGTGGCGGATAACCCACAGCTTTTTACCCTAGCTTATCCCATGTTTCATTGGACCATATCCTGTGCTGCAGCCTAAGTCTGTGATTGCTAAAAAGAAGACTTAAAAGTGTTGCAAATGGTATAGTCATTGAAAGTCACTAGAGAAAGTCTTTTAAAAATCTGTTTATTGAAGTACAAGGAGAGGGGAGCTACCATGCAGAATAATCATTTTCTTTGTAGAGTTCTTTAATTACAGTAACATTTTGCTATTGCTACACTCTTTTGCTCAAACAGAATCCCAAAATAATTAAAGCACAGAGCTTTCAACCCGCTGTTAAAAATATGATTGAGAACTCATTCCAGCTTCTCAGCAGAGGACGCAAACCTCTTGTGGATGAAAGATTGGACAAATATGAGGAGAAGGGGCAGAAGAACAGTTTGGAGGCAGGATGAAGTTTAGGGAGGAAGGAGCAGGTAAGGAAGGAGCACTGACTGGTTCTGGAGGAAGTTTCTTGCCTTTTTCCTCTGTGTCATCGGTAAATCTTGGCTTACCACTCTACAGCACCTGCCAAGGCTCAAGTGAACACCAAGTAGACAACTGGGCCATGGCCATTCTACTTCCCCTGAGAGTCTAAAAATCTTCAAAATCACTGAAATTAGTAGGTATTTATTCTTTGGTGTCACTCAGCTGTGAGTTGAATTCAAAGTGCTAATAATGTTAATATCTAGCATGCTTCTGGGCAGAACAAAGGACTATCCTTTATATAAGTAAAAAAAAAAAAATCATTATCCTTAGGTGTTGCACGTTTGTCCTTTTCTCATTATTTTTGAAAAAGATAAATTAATCTGTGAAACAAAACCAAAGAACCACAAACACCCTTCTATCTTGGTAGACTACAAATATACTCACTTACATGCTCTTATTTTTAATACATGACATTTAAAAAGAGGTACTATAGCAGTACATGTTATAGAAGAGGGTTAAGCAGAAATATACATTAGTCCTGGGGTACATTTTATTAAGAAAAAAGCATTAAAAGGACAAGTAGGGAAATAACAACATAGCTTGAATGAAAGGTGTTTGGACTAAATTAAGCCATTTAAATAATAACTCATCTCAAATTGTTAAAAAAGATTCAATAAAGAACTAATATTGTTCTTAATGTTCAGAGCAGGGACGGCACCTGGGGTTCGT
>NW_010112837.1:0-245 GCF_000699245.1 Pterocles gutturalis | reverse complement strand
GCTGCTACCATCCCCCCCAGGGAGCTGGAAGAAGGACCAGCGCCACTGAACACTCGTGCTCACGAGCAGGAGGATGGGACGCTGCAGGCGCTCGGCCAGTCCCCCGGGTGACACCACAGCAGAGGGAGCAGTGGAGGAGCTGAAGGGCAGAGCCCGTGCAGAGCTCCTGGGCAGGCTGGAGGTGCAGGATGGCAAGAACTTCATGGAGTTCAAACAAAACTGCAAAGTCCTGCCCCTGGGACAGA
>NW_010112836.1:808-3283 GCF_000699245.1 Pterocles gutturalis | reverse complement strand
GGCGTGACCTTGTCCCTTGAGGGTCTGTGTCCTTGTCCCTGGTGTGTCCAAGCCCACGTCCCTTTGCCCAGGGACCAGTGGGGCTCATGAATGGGGCTTTAGATTGGAGGGGGGGGGGCAACATCAGGCTTGCGCTCAACAAGCCAAGGTCTGAGGGACAGGGTGCAGCGAGGAACTCATCCTGCTGCCCAGCAGGTACTGAGCGCACTGCCGCATGCTTGAAACGGGGGATGCTGAGGCGGCACCCCCAACAGGGAAACTGTGGGGAAATCCCCCAGAGGAACAAAGAGGTGTTCCCCAAAAAAGCCAACGCAGCCGGCAGCCCCACTGAAGTGCCTCTACACCAACGCACGCGGCCCGGGGAACAAACAGGAGGAGCTGGAAGCCACCAGTGTGACCTGGTTGCCATCGCTGGAACTTGGTGGGATGAACCCCGTGGCTGGGGTGGGTGTTGGTGAGCCAGGTGGAACAGAGAGGCGAGGGAGGAGGGGCGGCAGACTTGCCCTCTACATCAAGAACTGGACAGAGCGTGAAGAGTTGCCTCTGAAAAATAGCCACGAGCTCACTGAAAGCCTGTGGCTGAAAGTGAGAGACGGAGGCAACCAAGGTGATTGATGAAGCCGTCCTACGCCAACCACATCGTGCTCACTGAAGCTTGTCCTGCTGGGGGGCTTCAGCCGCCCGGACATCTGCTGGAGGAGGAGCACGGCAAGCTGTGGGCAATCCAGGAGATTCCTGGGATGTATTGAAGACAACTTGTTAATCCAGGTGATGGACACACCCACCAGGGGGGATGCAATACCTGAGCTGGTGGTCACCAGTATGAGCGAGCTAGTTGGGGACGTCAAGGTTGGAGGCTGCCTGGGATGTAGCCACCACGCACTGGTGGAGGTCACTGAGGGATATGGGTCAAGCAAAAGTAAAGTCAGGACCCTGAACTTTGGGAAAGCAAAATTCCAGCTCTTCAAGGAGTTAGTTGAAAGGATCCCCTGGGAAACTGCTCTCAGGGACAAGGGGGCAGAGCAGAGCTGGCAGTTCTTTGCGGATGCCTTCCACAGTGTGCAAGAGCTCTCCATCCCCAGATGCAAGAATTCTGGTAAGATAGGCGAGAGACCAGCACGGCTGAGCCATGAGCTGTGGCTCATGCTAAAGGGCACAAAAAAAATGCATAAGCAGTGGGAACAGGGTCGGGTGTCCTGGGAGGAGTGTAGGGATGTGTAGGGATGGGGTCTGGAAAGGCCAAGGCACAGCTGGAGCTGAACTTGGCGTGGGATGCTACGAAGAGCAAGAAAGGCTTCCACAGGTATGTAAACCAGAAAAGAACAGTCAAAGAGAGCATACCTGCTCTGATGAGCGAGGCTGCCAAGCCAGCAGCAACAGATCAGGAGCAGGCTGAAGTACTTAACGACTTCACTGTCTCAGTCTTCACTAGCAACCTCTCCTCCTTCACCTCTCGAGGGGATGGGCCAGAAAACGTGGGCTGAAGAGCAAAGCCCCTCCCTCTGTAAGAGAAGATGGTGTCCACAACCACCTGAGGAACCTGGAGGTACACCATGGGACCAGGTGAGATGCATCCGAGCATCCTGAGGGCATTGGCTGGTGTAGTCACCAAGCCCCTCTCCATGATATTTGAAAAGTCATGGCAGTCAGGCGAAGTCCCTGGTGCCTGGAGAAGGGCTAACATCCCACCCATGTCTAAAAAGAGCAGAAAGGAGGACCCTGAGAACTGCTGGCCTGCCAGCCCCCCCTCCATGCCTGGGAAAATCATGGGACAGGTTGTCCTGGAAGCCCTGCTGAGGCACCTGGAGGACAGGGAGGCAATTCGAGATGGCCAACACGGCTCCACCAAGGGCAGGTCCTGCCTCACTGCCTCCGTGGCTTTTTATGAGGGAGCAACCACAGCAGTGGACCAGGGAAGACCCACAGATGTCGTCTATCTGGACTTCTCCAAGGCCTTTGACATGGTCCCCCACAACATCCTTCTCTCTAAACTGGAGAGAATTGGATTTGCTGGGTGGACTGTTTGGTGGATAGGAAATTGGTTGGATGGTCACTTTCCAGAAGGTCAACGGCTCAACCACCAGCTAGAGATCGGTAACAAGCGGGGTCTGCTCTGGGGCCAGTGCTGTTTGATATCTTCACCAATGACACAGATGATGGGATCGAGTCTGTGGGTGACACCACACTGAGTGGTGAGGTTGACACCCCTGAGGGACGGGATGGCATCCAGAGGGACCTGGACAAGCTGGATGTGAGAACCTCATGAGGTTCAACAAGGCCAAGTGCAAGGTCCTGCACATGGGTTGGAGCAACCCCCGGTATCGACACAGGCTGGGGGGTGAAGAGATTGAGAGCAGCCTTGCAGAGGAAGACCCGGGTGTCCTGGTGGATGAGAAGCTGGACGTGAGCCAGCCACGGCATCAGCAGCAGGGCGAGGGAGGGGATTGTCCCCCTCTGCTCTGCCCTGGGGACACC
>NW_010112836.1:0-693 GCF_000699245.1 Pterocles gutturalis | reverse complement strand
GAGGACAGGCTGAGAGAGTTGGGGGTGTGCAGCCTGGAGAAGAGAAGGCTCCAGGGAGACCTTCCAGCACCTTCCAGGGCTGAAAGGGGGCTTTTAAGGAAGATGGGGATAAACCTTTTAACAGGGCCTGCAGCAATAGGACAAGGGGTAATGGTTTAAGACTAAAAGAGGGGAGATTCAGACTAGCTAGAAGGAAAAAATATTTTACACGGAGGGTGGTGAAACATTGGCACAGGTCACCCAGGGAGGTGGTAGATGCCCCGTCCCTGGCAATACTCAAGGTCAGGTTGGATGGGGCTCTGGGCAACCTGGGCTAGTGGAGGTGTCGGGGTCGGGCTAGATGACCTCCATGAGCCCTTCCAACTGAAACTATTCTGTGATTCTGATCGTGGGTCAATGTCCTTGTCCCTGGCCTGTCGTCCATCACATGTCCCTGTTGTGTCCCATTGCCCTGATGTGGCCATGACCTTGTCCCTGTTGTGTCCTTGTCCCTATTGTGTCCAAGCTCATGTCCATTGTGGGTCCACATCCTCGTCCATCGTGTGTCCATGCCCACACGCCTGGTGTGTCCTTGTCCCCAGCATGCCATGTCCCTGTCCCCACATGTCCATGCCCCCATCCCTGGCATGTCTTTGTCTCTGCAGCCCCCCCAGGACGTTGCCCAGGACCCAGACCCGAGCTCGTCACCTCCAC
>NW_010112835.1:466-7715 GCF_000699245.1 Pterocles gutturalis | reverse complement strand
TATATATATATATAAACAGGAAAATAAGTAATAATTTTTCTACACACCAGGCAAGTACAATTGCTTTAACAGTATATTAATCCCAGCAATTTGAAGCACTGGAAGGCTCTTCAGAAACCAGGTAAGTGTGGGAGAGGAAAGACACTCCAGCTCACCTTCACCAACATGTCAGCCACATGAGTGTCTTGAGAGTCCTCTGCGAACACAGAGGTAAGAGCCTCAATATACCAGGATCCACGCTTCGTGTTTCGCATTGCTGCAGTGCCTGACAAGAAAGTGTGTATGATGAAGATTCTGGGAAACACAGACACAAAAAACCTGCTTATGTCCTAACAATTAGGGCCTCTCCCCAGTACCTTTCAGACAAGCATATCCACAGATCATATCAGAGCATGTAGGCAGACGCAGCTTGAGATTTTCTTCCTTGTTTGCATCACTTTCCTCACAGCCTGGGGAATCTGACCATTCTTTCCCATCTCTTTGATCCACTCCCCGGTCAGTCTCATCTGGGGGGAGGGGTGGCAAGAGACAAGGAGGGGAAAAAAAAAAAAAAAAAGAAAAGAAAAAAAATTATCCTGAATTAATGGATGTAGTTTTCCTGTACTTCCTTAGTTTTGGGGCCTGGTCAGCAATGCCACAACTGCTGTCAAGCAGAAAGCTTTTGCATGAACTTGGCTTTTTTAGCTGTTTTACACCTCAACTGAAAGTTTTTCTGATGCAGATAGCAAGCGCTGAACCTGTTCAACCTAATGTGACCGTTAGTCTGCATGCTGATTGATTTTATTTTTTTTCCTGCTCTCCTTTCCTGTGTAGATCAAGGGATAACTGGCAAATCAAATAAGGTTCTGATAGTTCTTCACCATGAACGGAAAGATCTGATGCCTAGCCCTAAAAGTTTCTATTTTCCAGTTTTACCTACCTTAGAAATGTCCAAAAATGTCTAGTCTAGTTTGCAATGCTAACTACCTACTTATTGCAGAACTCAAATGAGAGCATTAATTTTAGTTGCTAAGCTCTACCTCCAAGAAGACAAGAAAACATGGACCAAATATCTTATCTAGTTCAAAAACCTGACTATAGTATCACTTGTTTCAATCAAAAGCATAAATTATGCAGTAGTAAAATGCAAAATAATTTGACCCCAAACATGAGAAGGAGAGGGAACTAGTACATGGAGATTAGTTTAAAACCTAGAGAACATTTAATGTCCTTTCCAGGATTCATTAGGATGTATTATGGCAATTGTAGATATTCTCAACTGGTTGTTTACATGATACAGTTTCCATTGTAATCTAGGCTAACTGCTTAGTGGCAATAACTTTAATAGTCCAGCTATGCTGTAAGAAAAATAAAACTACATTTTAGAGGTTTTCCATAAAATGTTGCCCTTTTCTTCTTTTGTTGTATTAAAATCTACTATTCTAGTTACTTCCTAACAGCATGGTTCAGATTCTAGTCTTAGGAGGCATAAGCATCCACTTCAGAGGCCTTCCCGTTATGGCTCTAGGTTTTTGTTGCCAGGTCATGCCTAAGAAATACACTTGGATTTCTAACCCTTTTACAGACAGTGGCACTGGTAGCATCTCATAATTATGCCTAGGAAGTGGTCAGTTCCTCGGTCAGCAATGTTGTTTTTTTCCTCCAAAATGAAAGCAGCAGTGGGAGGGGTGCGATTGTCTGACAAGCTTCATATAGGCTATAACTAAGGCTCCACAGCTCAAAATTTCATGCATACTTCCATCAGGTTCTTTCATCTCTTTAAGGTAGCAATGAAAATTTCTCTACTTTTAGCCACACTTTTTTCATGCCTTTATCACACTTCTCTAAAACCTTTTAGTTCTATATCTTCTTAAAAAATTAGATTACTATTCACAGTGTATGTTATTTCAGATAATATTCAGGTAATTTTACAGTCAAGCTATATTATTCACACTGACATCATCCCGTAATGTATAAAGTCAATGCCTTTTTGATTTGTCTCATATATTTGTCTTCAAACATCACTCTAGTCAACTAACCAATGTAACTAAAGACTGTAAAGCACTAACCCTATCAAGATATTCCTCTGTATACTTAACCTCTGATTTACATCACCAATAACTACCACCCAATTTGATCCAGTCAGTTTAAATTTTACTGAAGCTCCCAGATCACCATTTTCTCAATTGATTTAAATAACTGCCAACTACCTATTTGTCATTATTTATCACAGTTCTTCACTTTTCTGGATGTCCTGGTTTTGGACAACTACTACATTAAACACAGATTTTAAGCAGTTTCAAAGTCTCCTTTTATGTCATAGTAAAATCTGATTATTTGTCTTTTCCCATTGCTTTCTGTTGCCACTGGTTTTTCATCCATGACTGTAGGTGGATTACTTCAAATCTTTAGCAGACTCCTGCCAAAGGCCCTTTGGACATTAAGCAGACTGTAACAACTCTTCTTTATCTAGATTTTTTTTAATATGTCATTAATAGAAGATAGATAAGGCTTATTACATAAACGTAGGGAAAACGAATAACCTATGCATTTCTCATTTTGTTTCAGTTGGTTCCAGCTAACTTGAATGTCAGAGAGATTGACTAATCTGAAGTTGTCCACTCTATTTATACAAACTTTTAAATGATGCTTTAAAAAAAAAATATTGGCTAGTCTAACCTTTGAATTCTGACAGGAAACGGTAAATGTTTTTGTTGACAGCTCAATTACTTTGTAACTAGCTTCCCGCTCCAACTATTAATCAAGGTTTATAAGAGAGGTTAAAAAAGGTAGTTTTCTGCTTTTGTTTTTGAAATTAAAGAAAGGTTTTTTTCCCCTTCAGTTGCTCAAGTCTCAATCCTTTGACTACTGCAGTATTCCAGTTCTGCAGCATTTTCAATAGCTTTCTTAACTGAAACCTTGTTGAAAATCAGAAGGCCAAGCCTGATTTGTTGATGTAAACAGACCCATTGAGGTAACATTACAGTCAAATAAACCTAATTGCCTAATTAGGTCAGCTGCCAATTCTGGCTTATTACATTTAACTACACACTGTTATAAGTCTGCATATTCATGTTTGTTCAAGAATATCTAAAGGTTCAATAACATAAGGAAAGCAATCACATTCAATTCATACTGTAAACATGCATGTTACAATATTTCCAAATGTTTAGAAGGACGTAGACTTTAGGTCTTTCTCTGCATTGGAATTAAGCATGAGTAGATAACAAGTGAATGAAACATTCTCTTGGCTAGAGGACAAACTAAAAAGCTCTGCTAAAAATGAAAGAAAGGACACTATTGCAAGGAAAAAGGGAAACGCTGTCCTGGGTTCAGCTGGGATAGGGTTAATTTTTCATGAGAAGCTGGGAGAGGGCACAGCCAGAGTAGCAGACCCAAACTAACCAAGGAGATACTGGATACCATGCTGATGTCATGCTAAGGATATCAGGGGAAGTTGGAGTTGGCCAGGGGAGGTTAGGTTTTTGCTGCTCAGGAAATGGGCTGAGCATCGGTTCCAGGTGGTGAGCAATTGTACAGTGTATTCTTATTATTGTTACTGTTTTTACTCTCTTCTAATTTCTTGTGTTGTGTTACTAAACCTGTCCTTATCTGAACCCAGGAGGTTCTACCTTGTGGTCTTCCAATTCTCCTCCCCATCTCATGGCAGGGGGGTGGGGGGGAGGTGAGCAAGCAGCTGCTCAGTTTGCAGCTGGTTTTAAAACCAAAACAAAAGCATGCACACTAGAAAAACTTCTCTATGACAAATAGAAAGATTTGTTTTTTCAAGACAGGACTTCTCTTTGGAGTATTTGCAGTTTCATAACAATCTCAAGTCCAAAGACTTAATGGAAAGATTTGGTTATTAGCAGATCTGAAAGGTAGGTAGTTACAGACATGAGTTTAGTTATAAAAGGAGGGAAAAATGAACAGCAGAATTAAAAATAAAAACAGAAACATAAAGAGTGGGAAAAGTATAAATCTATGAGAATGTAGAAAATAATTCTGTAACTACAATAGTATATGGAAAAGGGTCATCTGGAGGCTGAAAGCTGGATAGGGTAAATGGGGGGGAAAAAAAAAAAAGAAAAAGACTTGGCGCCAACTTCAATAGCACAAGATGTCAACACAAGAGACACAACACATCCAGGATCAAGAGAAAGACAGGACCTCAGACAACACTCCAGTGCTAGTGTACCACTCCACGCTGTGCTGCAATTTGATGCACCATATGCCCCACTCCCCCTACTACAGGCATAGCAAGAGAAAGCCTAGATATGTGAGTGGGATATGATAGAGCTTTATCACTGAGGTGCTCTGGGGTCTGCAAGTCAATGCACACACCTCATGCAGAGCAAAAGACACTTACAGAGCAACAGATGCAGTGGCAGCAGCAGGGCAGAGGGAGGTAAATATGGGTCCCACTTACACCTGAGAGAAGCAGAGAGGAGAGTTGACAGCAATTTGAATGTGAGGGTGTGTATGTGTGTAAAATGAACCTTAATGGCATGCCAAATACATGGCTTTTAGTATTGGGGCACTCACCTCCCCGGCAAGCCTGAATAAAGAACATTTTGGGCTTATTCTGGAGATTTGGACAGTTTGCATTATCAAAGAGCTGGAAAGCCTCCTGCAACTGAGAGAAGAAAGATAAATATTTTTCACTGCAGGCATTTGTAAGCCAAACCCACTAACACCTTGCTTCCCTGTATTTTGGTTATTACCTCACCAGTCTTGATATTTTCTCCTTTATCCCCAAACTAACTGTGTGACAAAAACATCCCTCCTCCCATCACCTCAGCTCCTACTAGTTTGCACTTTACATAGTATTTGTACAGAATGAGACAACTGAAATAACCTATCTGCCCTATTTCTATGCTATTTTTTATCTTATAGACCTCTCATAGACAGACTCCTGCACTTTTCTTCCCAGAAGCCCTTATTTAAAAAAAAATAAATCCTCTGTGTCCCATCACTTCACATTCTCTTTTTTTTTTTTTTTTTAAGCTTTTCTCATCTTTCTATTGGTATGGAAACAACAACACATCAGGACACAGGAATATACCTGTAGTAGTTTGCCATCACTGCCATAAACCCCACCCTCCACACCATGGGAAAGTAAAGCTACAATACAGGAATCCACATGCCGATGATCTGGCAGCTTAGAGAATCTTTCCAATGCATTCTGCATCTCCTGGAAAAGAGAAGAAAAATTGCTTTCTAGACTTGCACAAGGAAAGTGAGTCAGTGTACAGGGAAAACCAGAAATTAACAAGAAAAATAGAAATGTACAGGAAAAACAAAAATTGTCCTCCTGTTATGAAATAAACCCTATGTACATCAAATTTACAGAATAAAAGACATGTTCCATAAAAAAGCATAGAAAAATGTTCTTTTATGTAATATTCAGTCCTAAGATTGTGACCTAAGAATCACTTAGGACATTGCCTAGAAGGCAAATGCAGGTACTGGGAGAATGAAGAACTGCCCACTGTGGGAGAAGAACAGGTGTGAGACCATCTAAGGACCCTGAAGGTGCACAAGTCCATGGGACCTGATGAGATGCATCCACAAGTCCTGAAGGAACTGGCGGATTAAGCTGCTAAGCCACTATCCACCATATTTGAGAAGTCATGGCAGTCTGGTGAAGTGCCTGCTGACTGGAAAAAGGGAAATATAACCCCATTTATAAAAAGGGAGAAAAGGAAGACCTGGGAAACAATAGGCCAGTCAGTTTAACCTCTGGGCCTGGCAAGATCATGGAACAGATTCTCCTGGAAACTATACTAAGACACATGAAAAATAAGGGGGTGATTGGTGACAGCCAACACGGCTTCACTAAGGACAAATCACGCCTGACAAATTTGGTGGCCTTCTACAATGGGGCTACAGCATTGGTGGATAAGGGAAGACCAACTGACATCTTCTACCTGGACTTGTGCAAAGCATTCAACAGTGTCCCGCACATCATCTTTGTCTCTAAATGGGAGAGACATGGATTTGACGGAAGGACACTCGGTGGATAAGGAATTGGCTGGATCGTCACACTCTTCCCCCTCTACTCTGATCTCATGAGACCCCACCTGGAGTACTGCATCCAGCCCTGGAGTCCTCAGCACAGGAAGGACCTGTTAGAGCAAGTCAGAAGGAGGGCCATGAAGATGATCAGAGGGCTGGAGCACCTCACATACAAGGATAGGCTGAGAGAGTTGGGGTTGTTTAGCCTAGAAAACAGAAGGCTTTGGAACAGGTTGCCCAGAGAAGCTGTGGATGCCCCATCCCTGGAGGTGTTCAAGGCCAGGCTGGATGGGGCTTTGAGCAACCTGGGCTAGTGGAAGGTGTCCCTGCCCATGGCATGGGGGTTGGAACTAGATTATCTTTAAGGTCCCTTCCAACATTCTAGGATTCTGTGACTCAAAGAGCTATGGTCAACGGCTCAAGTTCCAAGTGGAGACTGGTGATGAGTGGTGTTTTGCAGGGAATGTTACTGGGACTGGTGTTGTTTAACATCTTTGTTGATGACATGGACAGCGGGATTGAGTGCACCCTCAGCAAGTTTGCTGACAACACCAAGCTGGGTGGTGCAGTCAACATGCTGGAGGGAAGGGATGACATCAAGAGGGACCTTGACAGGTTTGAGAAGTGAGCCCACAAAAACTTCATGAAGTTCAACAAGGCTAAGGGCAAGGTCCTGCATGTGGGTTGAGGCAATCCCAAGCACAGATACAGGCTGGGCAGAGAATGGATTGAGACCACTCCTGAGGAGAAGGACTTGGGGGTGCTGGTCGATGAGAAGTTGAACATGCCCTGGCAAGGTGTGTTTACAGCCCAGAAAGCCAAACTGTATCCTGCGCTGCATCAAAAGAAGTGTGACCAGCAAGTCAAGGGAGGTGATTCTCCCCCTCTATTCCCCTCTCATGAGACCCCACCTGGAGTACTGCATCCAGCTCTGGAATCCTCAGCACAGGAAGAACATGGACCTGTTGGAGCAAGTTCAGAGAAGAGCCACGAAGATGGCCAGAAGGCTGGAGCACTTCCCATACAAGGACAGGCTGAGAGAGTTGGGGTTGTTTAGCCTAGAGAAGAGAAGGATCTGGGGAGACTTTATAGCAGCCTTCCAGTACCTAAAGGGGACCTACAGGAGGGACAGGGAAACACTCTTTATCAGGGAGTGTAGTGATAGCACGAGGGGTAATGGTTTTAAGTTGAAAGAGGACAGATTTAGATTAGATATTATGAAGAATTTTTTTACAGTGAGGGTGGTGAGACA
>NW_010112835.1:0-419 GCF_000699245.1 Pterocles gutturalis | reverse complement strand
TTAAGGCCAGGCTGGATGGGGCTTTGAGCAACCTGGGCTAGTGGGAGGTATCCTTGCCCATGGCACAGGGGTTGGAACTAGATTATCTTTAAGGTCCCTTCCAACACAAACCATTCTATGACTCTATGATTTTATTCTGTGATCTACATTACCATACTGGCCAACAGGGTGATGCAGCAAGTATCTGAGTTGGTACATATGGATTCAACATAGGAGAAATCAACCGCTATCTTACAGAGGTTTTACATTGACGCTTGAGTCTGTCTGGGATATTGCAGCAGATAGAGATATGCATTCTGGTACTTCAGCATTCAAACACTAGTGATCAAAACACAATTTAAAATTGAAAACTTTACGAAATCTGACAACATGGCAGGTGTATAAGTATTCTTGAATAAAACACTCTTTAACAGGTTCTA
>NW_010112834.1:924-1143 GCF_000699245.1 Pterocles gutturalis | reverse complement strand
GGGTTCATGCCAGATTTTTGCCTCGTAAAAGCCGTTTCCGTGCTGGTTGGAGAACCCCCCGGAGCACCCTGCAGATGCTGCTGTCCACGGGCTGGAACGGACAACACGGGACGCGTCCCCGGGGATGTCGCTGGGCGGGGGTCAGGACAGTGTGATGAGCGCGTTCCTGCGCGGGGTTATCCGCACGCGAGAGGCCAGCGGCTGCGACAGGCACGCTCC
>NW_010112834.1:0-839 GCF_000699245.1 Pterocles gutturalis | reverse complement strand
AGTTCTGAGTGCCTGGGTGAGCTGGGGGGGTTTATACCCAACTTCAGATAACCAACGTGGACTGGTGTCAGTGACAAGGCGTCTGGCCGGAGGGACAGCACCCATGTGTCTCCACAGCACACGACAGCCGCACGAAAGGCTTTTGTCAGTGTGAAGCTCCTGCTCTGTACACACTTCCCTCTCCTCAAAGCTGCCAGGTGGGAAGGACAGCTTACGCTGCTCCTCAGAGCTGCCCAGTCTCAGTCAGGGAGATGAGGACAATGCACTGCACACAAATCGCTGTTAGATGTTTGCTCACTCCCTCAGCAGCAGACGAGACAAAAGGTGAAGAGGAACCGGCCAGGGCATCTTTGCGGAGGACTGGATTATTGCCTTCCGTGAAGGTGGGAATGTCCTAACGAGCTCAGCTCTTTACCGTGTGACTAGGAAAGAGCTAAAACTCAAGCACAGACACTGTCGCTGCAGGTGCCACCAGAGCAGCAGGTGACACCCATAGCACAC
Organism: Pterocles gutturalis; assembly: GCF_000699245.1. NCBI lineage: Eukaryota > Metazoa > Chordata > Aves > Pterocliformes > Pteroclidae > Pterocles > Pterocles gutturalis. The sequence goes on along the minus strand of NW_010112834.1, from coordinate 338 downwards.
GCAGCAGAGAAACCTCTACCTGAGGCCCCCCTGCTCCCGCCCTGCGCAGGGGCCGGTGTGGGGACAGGCCGTTGGTGCTGCCTTTCCTTTTGCTGGCTGTAAGGAGTGAAATCGCAGCAGAAGTCCAGGAGGATCCTGCACAAACTGGTTTTTTCCTTAATTTACAGGAGTGCTGTCCTCACTACAGCCCTGCAAAGCGCTCCAGAGACCCAGCCTGGCAGACATCCTCCGGGGAGGCCGAGCCCCTCCTCGGCACTGGGATCCCAGACCGTCAGGTCGCGCGTCCGGAGGGGCCCGCGCCACGCTGAGGTCCCCGGGCTGCCGCCCACCCCCACACC
>NW_010112833.1:58712-62415 GCF_000699245.1 Pterocles gutturalis | reverse complement strand
GAGCGGGTTAAAAACGGGATTTAGAAGCAATCTGAGGGTGGACGGAGGGGTTTGTTTTCTCGAGTTTTTTCTTGCATCCCACCCGCGGGATGCTTCGTGCAGGTGTGCGAGGTTCGCTCCTGGGGCGGAGAGACCGCGCTGTGCAAATGCTGTGCAAATTTAACGTTTTCCTCAGTAAACCATAACTCTGTGAAATTCATTGCTCTGAGGTGTTGTCCTTGAATAACCCAACTGTTGGGTTTGGGAGCATTTCGTGGGGTTCTGTGTCCAGAACTGCGTCCAGCTCTGGGCCCCCCAGCACAGGAAGGACACGGACCTGTTGGAGTGGGTCCAGAGGAGGGACCGTGACGCTGGTCCGAGGGCTGGCGCCCCTCCCGTGTGAGGACAGGCTGAGAGAGTTGGGGTTGTTCAGCCTGGAGAAGAGAAGGCTCCAGGGAGACCTTAGAGCAGCTTCCAGTGCTGAAAGGGGGCTACAGGAGAGTTGGGGGGGGGGCTCTTGATCAGGGAGTGTAGGGATAGGACAAGGGGTAATGGTTTTAAACTGAAACAGGGTAGATTCAGATCAGATATTAGGAAGAAATTTTTTCCTGTGCGGGTGGTGAGGCAGTGGCCCAGGTTGCCCAGAGAAGCTGTGGATGCCCCATCCCTGGAGGGGTTCAAGGCCAGGCTGGATGAGGCTTTGAGCAACCTGGGCTAGTGGGAGGTGTCCCTGCCCATGGCAGGGGGGTTGGAACTGGATGATCTTTAAGGTCCCTTCCAACCCAAACCATTCTATGAGTCTCTATATGATTCTTAATTCTTCACCTAAGGGTTCTCCACCCATGCTGAATTTTTTCCAGAAACTGGACAAAAGGTCGTATTTGATCCACGCTGCACCCAAAAGCTGGGCAAGAAAGAAACCGAGGGGATCAGGTGGGCTTGATGATGGGCAGATTTGGCCAACATTAATTTTTCTCTGGACGCAGAGCCGAGACCATGGCCCTGGGGAGCCGGAGGAGCCTCAGGTGTAATCTCCAAGGGTCTCTGTTGGTGTACGGCCCCTGGAGCGCTGCTGCGTGGCTCAGTGCATCAGCTGGTTTTTTGGGGTTTTTTTTTGTTTGGTTTTTTTTTTTTTCTCCAAAATCTGGATTGGAGCACACTTTGAAAACAACTATAATCTTGTTTTTCAGCAGGTGGTGATGAGTTCAGCACAGCCCCAGAAAGCTGCACAGCGTGTATGTACCAGTACAGCCAGGACATCGCTTCTTGTCTGACAGGACTTGCCCAAGTCAAAGCTTTTCCATCACTGGTTTGCAGAGCATCTCGTTTTTTCTCATGCATTTCATAATAAATCACTGGAATCCAACATATCTTTAACAAGTCTGATTTCCAGCGTCTTCTCAATTTGCTTTTCTACCTGAAAGTGGTTTGTGTGTTTCTAAAGCCCCTTTCCCCAAGCAATTAAAACCAAAAATCAAATGATTCTCACTTAAAATTTGTCTTGCTTTACATGCAAGACAAATTTTCCCCCGAAAGGAGGGGATTTAGGTGTTCAGGGATAGCACAGGGCCGAGTTTTACATTGCTGAATAGATAAAAAAACCCAGAGCTTAGCTTCTTGTAATTTGCAACTAAGTACCTCATTAAGTAATTGCCTGTTAATTCAAAGACTGCCTTTTGTGCAACAGTCTTTGCCTGAAAATAATCAGAAAGAGAAGAAATAGAAATGTTGCTTTTCCTGCCTGATTTTAATTGCTCTTTTTGTCTCTGAGCGAACGTGGTGCCCTTGGACCGTGATGCAGAGGAACAGAGGTGCACAGGAGCTCCCGGCGCCGAGCGCCTTAAGAAGTCACTAATATTATTTGTACAATTAATTGATTTTCAGGATCCTCCGTGTTGCTCTTCTAAAGCATTTCAAGCTCAACACATGGAAGCTGTTTCTCCGGGAGCAGCAGTGGGGCATTTGACCGATGGTTTTGACAGCAGAGATGAATCGAGGATGTGGCGCCCGCAGTCCTGATGTGGAGTTTGAACTTTTCTTCCTCCCTCCTCTTGGAGGCAGAGGGGGTGGAAGATCTCGGAATCTTCTGATTGCTATCGATCTGAGCTGATTAGCTGAGCATTGGCTTCATATCACATCTGTGTGGTCCTTGATAGATGATTTCAGCCTGAAAAAAAAACCCTGTAAGTGTCTTGAGAGGTGGTAAACCGATGCTCTTTTCTAACATTTCTCCAGCTTTTAGCTGTCGCCTCTATTACCAGCACCTCATTTTAAAAAAATAAATCACAAAACATAAGGAGAACTGTGAGATAAAAGAAAAAATGAATGCTGCTGATTTTTAAGCCCTGACTTAAGTTTTTTTCCTTTCCCATTTCTTTGGATGGGCAGGGAAACTGAATCACATTTTCATCTTTTTTTTTTTTTTTTCCCCACACCCGTGAGGGCTAAACAGTTATTTCTTTAACACAGGGGACAAAACAAATAAGTTGAGATTTCCAGGTGGTAGCATGACCGAAAGGAAACTTGAATACATGGAAATTCATGCCGAGGTGGCGAGGTCTGGTGACGCTGTCCCGTGCCCGGTGGTATATGCAGGAGTGGGAGAGAGGTCCCAGCCTCATGCCAGGTGCTGCCCCTGTCCCTCCCCACGGTTCCTGGTGGTGGGATGGTCACATCTGAAGACAGAAATGTGGGAAAGGGTCTCCAGGAAGGAAAACCCATGCAGCCTGCCAGTACTGGTACAGACATGACCCTCTAGAGCCGAAACAAAACAGGACCAGGCTATGCAGGCAGGCGCTATGCATAATTGGCTGCACTGATTAATTAAAAGCACTCTCTTGGCATGGTTATGGTGGAGCATCCTCAGGATCTGCATGTGTCCTAGTGGACATGTGCACCGGTCCTTCCTGCCTGCACTGGGGTGAGTTTTTGCACAGGCAAGCAGCAGGCAGGAAAGTGGCTTTGCCAGCAAAACCAGCCAAGAGGAGCAGCGAGACACATTCTGCTGCAGCTTCACTGTGCTGTTGCTGCACCCAGTGTTGCATGGACCCCATACTTCTGCTGGGTTCCCATGGCTGAAAGCTGCTGGAAGACACAGGGGATTGAAAGGGAATCCTGTGCATCTAGGGGAATGTCTTTTAGGTGCAGGATCCTAAGCAAAACCCTAAAAGAGCAGTGATGGATCCAGCAGCCCTGCAGAGAGCCCACACTGCTGGAACCACCTGCTTCATGTTACATTTTTCTAGAGTTAAAAAAATATCAAATGGCTTTTTTTTTTTTTTCAAAGGCTTTTTTTGCCATCTGCGTGCAAAATCTCCAGCAGAAATTCCATGATCTGGAGCGATTTGGTCTAAAGCCATGAGAACAGTCTGCTCTGCACACCTTAGGAAGTGCAAAAAGGAAAAAGAAAAGAAGATAAAGAGCCCTCCATGCTGTGGCCCCTGGGTGCTGCCCGATCACTCAGTCACATCAAAGCCAACTGCAACAGATGTCCTTCACCTTTACAGGTGAAGGTGCATTTCTTCAGTCTTTTTCCTGTGGATGTCTTGGAGCGTGGATTATTAACAGCTCAGATTTCTTTGGCCAAAGTGCGGTGGTGTGTATACATCCAGGTTAAATGTAAGCAGTATTTCTGATCCAGCTAGGCTTCTGACTTCGGTCTGCATCTTTAGCATTTACAAAATGATCAGCAGTTGAACTCTTCTTGTTCTGTTTCTTAAATGTC
>NW_010112833.1:29363-58695 GCF_000699245.1 Pterocles gutturalis | reverse complement strand
TTTTTAATAAAACAATGCAGCCTCCCCCTGCAATGTTTGTAACCAAGAAACTGCAGCACCACAGAGCATGAGAAAACATTGGTGATTAAAAACAGGGGTAAGAAATGACAGCACAAGTGGGTTTTTTTTTTGTTTTGTTTTCATTGCAGAATTCACTGGTAAAATGGGACCAGCCGGTTCAGCCCCCCTTGTGCTGAATACCAGGTTTAGTGCACTGAAACTACTTCCACTGGCATGTGGGGCTGGTCATATGCTTAAACATATGCGTTTACTTAACATCTACAGACTTAGGACCTTATGTGTTAAACAGTCTCCCAGCCTGAAATGCAATTGCTGTGGTTTTTTTGATACGAAAACTTTAACTTTGGTGTGATAATTGAATTTCTCATGTTGTAAAGCACATGTCGCAGCATAGCTTTTCTCCCACCTCCCTCTGTTTTGACAAAGCAAAGTAAGTTTGTGCTATCGTTGGCTTTCCTTGCCTCGTTTTTCTCTTCTTCCTGCGTCTCATTAATACACAAGCGGTATTAAATAATAATGATGCCAGCAGTGGCCTCTGCTGTGCCTCGGTATTTGCTCCTTTTTGCTTCGAGGAGCAGATGTTCCCTGTCTTTGTTTTCTGTCGCCAAATGGGGACTTTGCCTCTTTAACCTTTGATAATGTGCTTTAATAGTCTCTGACATGAGATTTTAGCAAAAGCCAAATAAATGATACCCACCCAGCAGCTTTTATTAAATGTTTCCATCGTGTTTTACAACAGTGTGCAGTTTCCTCTGCATTTTTGCAGACTGTATTTCTCCGGTGCTCCCTTTGCCTGCCTCTTCCTCAGCCCTGGTGGGCTTTGGGTGGGCTGAGCCCCCTTGTCCCTGCACCCAGGTGAGCGTCCACCATGGAGGGAGCACCCACGGGCAGGGGTCCTGAGTGGGGCTCTGCAGACCCGGGTGCTGCTTCAGCACCAGCCCCTCACCAAGCTGCACTGCGACTGGTCCAACTAGGTGATGCTGCCTATGAACAGCCGATAGAGTCCGACCAGTCTCGCCTGGATTCCTTTTTCCAATGATTGCTGATGCGAGAGGGGGAGGGCGACGTATACAGCTGCTGCTGGGGTCTTGGTGCTTGTTGTCCTCTTGCTGTGTTCCCTGCCAAGGAGTTTGCACCAGCAGTTAAATGCCATTGTACTTTAAAGCTGCTCTGACCCTGCCTTTAAAGAGGTGCCCTCACAAAGCCCATCTGTTCCTTGTCCCTTTGCATCATTTCACACCTTGCTCCTGCACTCAGCCACACCTAAAGCCCCAAGGGAGTGCCCACCTCCTGGCTTCTATTTATTTGCCTGGCTGACAGTGTATCTGGTATGAACGGCCATCAGCCCTGGGCTGGGGTGGGGAGGGCTCTCCCTGCAGGCAGAGTCATGGGTTGGGTGGAAGGGTGCCCAGCTCCGGGAAGCCTTGTGAGCAGTTTGGGAATTGCCAAATTGCCTCTGGCTGAGTTGTGCCCTTGTGCTCTCCCACTGCCCCTGGCAAGAGCCGCTCGCAGCACTAGGGGTGGCTTCTGCTGAGTCACAGAATCATTTAGGTTACAAAAGACTGTTATGGTCCACTGTTAACCTAACACAGCCAAGTCCACCACTAAACCATGTCCCTGAGACATCTACACGTCTTTTAAATACCTCCAGGGATGGTGACTCAAGCACTTCTCTGGGCAGCCTGTTCCAATGCTGACAACCCCCTCGGGGGAAGAACTTTTTCCTAATAGCCAATCTAAACCTCCCCTGCCACAACCTGAGGCCATTTCCTCTTGTCCTATCATTTGTTACTTGGAAGAAGAAACCAGCCCCCACCTCACTACAACCTCCTCTCAGGCAGTTGTAGAGAGCGATAAGGTCTCCCCTCAGCCTCCAGGCTAAACAACCCCAGTTCCCTCAGCTGTTCCTCATAAGACTTCTGCTCCAGACCCTTCCCCAGCTTCGTTGCCCTCATTTGGACACGCTCCAGCACCTCAATGTCTCTCTTGTAGTGAGGGGCCCAAAACTGAACACAGCATTTGAGGGGTGGCCTCACCAGTGCTGAGTACAGGGGGACGATCCCTTCCCTAGTCCTGAATCCGCCATGGCCTTACCCACCTCTCTCCAAAACTGTGTTAATTTGGTGTTCCAACCTCTGCCTCTGCTGTTTCTCACCTGTTTGACATCCCCACCATGTTACACCTGGGGAACTTTTCATCAGCCCCCCTACTTCTGCCAGCTGGGGTGGCAGACGCTGCAGAGCTGCTCTTCATTAGGTCTCCACATGGAAAATAAAATAAGCACATGGGGCTGGGTGATGCAGCAGCCTCTGACACTCTCCCAGCAGTGCCGCTGCCCAGCCTACACGAGCCCCAAAAGTTCACCCTTTGGTGGACAAGCTTGCATACTCCATGTGTCCTTCACCCTTTGCAGGGCTTTGCTTCCCCAAGCCACGTCCCACCACGCTGAGCTTGGGCATCCCCAAAAACTTGCCATTCCCCTGAGTCAAAAAAGCTTTGGGAGGGGCATGCTCCAGGGAGAGCTGCTCCCCCAGTGCTGATGGCACCAGCACAGCCCCATTATCACCATCATGGGGCTGCTCCGGCCCCATGCACAGCCCATACACCCCGTGCTTTTCTGCATCAAGATCCTTTCCAAGTCTTGAGCCTATAAATAATCCAAGAGCTTCGCCTCCCGCCCAGCTTCGCGCGCCACTACCCCGCTTTGTTTCAGAAAGGGCTGTGCGATCCTGCCAGCCAGACCTGCAGCCACCCGATACGGTCTCCCTTGGGATGAACCCCAAACACTGACTTCCCGAATTACCATCTGGAGCGATGGGTGCAGCTGGGCTGAGCCAGAGATACTATTCCAGCTGCTGGCACTCACCGAAACATCTGCCTCTCCTGTGTCGTGCTTGCTGATGGAGCTGTGAGCAGCTCATGGTGCGTCATTTGGGAATATAAATTGAGTTTCTCCGAGCTGGAACCACCTGCTTCAGATAATTTCCTTGGCAAGGAGTCTTCTTACTTACTCTCCATCCAGGATTTTTCTGTCTCCCACCGCTGCCATCCCAACCCAGTAGCTGCAGGGGGTTGGTACAGATGGGTGGGAGTTCAGGTGGACCCACGGGGGAAACACTGTCCTGCTGCCAGGGCACAGCAGAAGGAAACATGCTGTTTAATTCATATAGAGTCACAGGCTGGTTTGGGTTGGAAGGGACCTTTAAAGCTCATCTAGTCCACCCCCCCTGCAATTAGCAGGGACAGCTTGCTCTCAATCAGGTTGCTCAAAGCCCTGTCCAGCCTGACCTTGAATGTTTCCAGGGATGGGGCATCTACCACCTCTTTGGATAACCTGCTCCAGTGTTTCACCACGCTCATTGCAAAAAACTTCTTCCTTGTGTCCAATCTAAATCTACCCTCTTGCAGCTTAAAAGATCTCTTAGACCTCCCAGAAGGATGGATGCAGAGGAGCTGGGGCTTTATCCAGAAGAGTTTACCAAGTCCCATCAAGATGGAGGTGGGACATTCCTCCACCACAAATGGGCTGAACAGCCTTGGCTTGGACTCCATCTAGCTTTGGTTGCTTCTGTTTTTGAGGCATTGGGCGCTTGTTGATGCTGAACTGAGGCCAGCTGGACCTGTGAGCAAAGAAGAAAGTGGCTCCTGGGGCAAACACATAGCAGTTGGGAGGAGCAAAATGACTGCAGCTGGACACCAGGGTGGTGGTGGTGGCGGCAGTGGCAGCGGCTGCTGCTGCCCTGAACTTTCTTTTCCCCTCTATAGGGTAACATGCTGCCTTCCAGGTCTGTCCCTGCCTCTGTGCCTGGGGCAGTATCCATTAGGTCAGCATCTAATTAGGGTCCATTAAACATGCCTGAACTGTTGGGTGCCAAAGCAGAGCTGAATCCCACCCTGAGATTGTGCCAACTGGGTGCCCAAAACTTGAGCAAATGGGAAAAAAGCGATTTATACACCCAGCCTGTTGGGAAATAGGTGTAACGTCAGCAGAGCACTCTCAGGGCTGCAGGCGAGGTGCCCTGGAAGAGGCCTCGTGTGCTCGATGCAGCTGCTCGTCTCCTCAGGGATCGCCTCCGTGCAATGGTGTATTTTTCCCTTTGCATTGGGAAAAGCAAAAATAAACCAAACCCAAACCCCTAAGCAGAGGTTCAGTGGTTTGCTCTCCTTGAGGGGCTGAATGTGAGCGTGTTGCCATAACAATCTCACAGCACAGGAGGAACTTAAACATCTCTCTTGCATCCAGTCTAGCTCGCTGGGGGAAGCGAGGTTTGCTGAGCCAAGCCCACAGGTAGAAACTTCCTCAGGAAACTCCTGGAAAGCCCCTGATTTGCACCCTGTGAGAGATGCAAAGGCTGTTTCACAGGGGTGATTGGTGGAGCTGCCAGGAGGTGAGACCCCTCCAGTGAGGCTGGATTTCCCCCCAGGCTAGGACGTGGGGGGGGATGAGGGAGGTTTTCGGGGCTCCCGGCAGCCTCTGAACCCCCAAATGCAGCCCTGCACTCACCAGGAATGCTCGGGGTGATGGGATGTGCAGTGGTGGTCTGCATCCTCCTAAAGGGCTTGTTTCCAGCATTTAAAAGAAACAAAACACCAAAACACAGGGAGAGCAATGCACGCCGCTAAATCTTCCCATTTTTCCATTTTTTCCCCACCCCCTATCCCACTGCCCTCCCCCCCCACCACTGCAGCTACTTCCAAGTGTATTTTCCCAGGATTTGTGCCCAGGACTGGCACTACATAAACGCTCTGTGGCAGCATCCATCTTTGCAGGACCTCACGCTTGGGCAGCAGGAGAAGCCCATGGAAAGGGGAAAACACTCAGGGCAGCCTGGGTGTCCCTAGGGAGAGACATCCCTCTGGGTGAAGTATTTTCCTGTGCAGATGGAAAAACAAAGCCCACGCACCAGCAGGCTCTGGGCACGGATGGGCAGTGCTGGGGTAAAGCAGCAAAGCAAAAACCAGCGATCAACCCCGGCAACGGCCGCTTTGATTTCCAGAAATGCAATTAACACCCGCCACGATGCAACTGCGTGTCGGAGAGCGAACCAGCAGGGAAGAGCTGCTCTCCCCAAATGCAAAGCGTTGCCCCAAGCCCCGTCTGCCACTTGCTCGAGTGATGCCTGCGGAGTCCGGGGAGTCACTGCAGAGCCAAGTCTGAGTGTTGTTTTTAACTCGGTTATTTGATTTAATCCAAGCTGTAGAGCCAAACCTCTCTATGACTAATATCCTTATCACTATCCGTATGTCTGGTGTAACTAATGGGTCAGGGCATAGATGTGAGCTCCAAAAAAAGGGGTTTTATGGTTGATTTAATCCAGGTGGCTCTGCAAAAGCTGGTATGAACATCAGAGGGAGAGGGGTGGATGCAGGATGGGTGGACTGGAGCAGAAAAATGCAGGGGGCTGCAGGCAGGTCTGCTCATGCCACTTAAACTGCCACCAGACACCAGCCTTGTGCACCGCCTGACCCTCGGCAGACACATCAGATGACTGAGCAATGAACCCAACCCCGTCTTCCCGGTTTGGGCAAAGACCACAGGCACTGGAACGGTTGTTGCTCATAGAATCACAGATTCATAGAATCACAGAATGGTTTGGGTCACAAGGGACCTTAAGGATCATCAAGTTCCAACCCCCTGCCATGGGCAGGGACACCTCCCACTAGCCCAGGTTGCTCAAAGCCTCATCCAGCCTGGCCTTGAACCCCTCCAGGGATGGGGCATCCACAGCTTCTCTGGGCAACCTGGGCCACTGCCTCACCACCCTCTGAGTGGAAAATTTCTTCCTAATGTCTAATCTAAATCTACTCTCTTTCAGTTTAAAGCCATTACCCCTCATCCTGTCACTGCATGCCCTGGTACAGAGCCCCTCCCCATCTCTCCTGTAGCCCCCTTTCAGCACTGGAAGCTGCTCTAAAGTCTCCCTGGAGCCTTCTCTTCTCCAGGCTGAACAACCCCAACTCTCTCAGCCTGTCCTCACACGGGAGGTGCTCCAGCCCTCTGATCATCTTCACGGCCTTCTCTGGACCTGCTCTAACAGTTCCTTGTCCTTCCAATCAATTCCTTATCCACCAAGTGGTGCAACTGTCAAATCCATGTCTCTCCAGTTTAGAGACAAGGATGTCGTGTGGGACAGTGTCAAAGGCTTTGCACAAGTCCAGGTAGATGATGTTAGTTGGTGTTCCTTTATTTGCCAATGCTGTAACCCTGTCATAGAAGAGATATCCTTGTTGAGTGAGCTGACCACTATTAGAAGCAAAGATAATATTTTAGAGGTGATCTCCTTGAACAGGCAACGATATTTCAGCAAGTTATAGACCAAGGAGGCAGAGTTCAAGGTAGAAAATTGCTTTTAAGTTCAGCCATTTAAAATATCAGTGTTAGTTTTGCTTCTAAAATTTCCCGAGTATGAGCAAGAATCACCTCGCCCACCCACACTCGCTAAATATTTAGTCATTTTTAACAAGTTAAACAAAGCCCTTTGATTGGATTTATGCTAATGGCTCCTCCGTAGGCATTTCTGATTAATTTACATTTCATTTTAAAATTGCCTGTGTACATTGCTGATTCTCACCAACACCATTAGCAGATAAAAGGAACAAGTAACGGGTCACAGACGCCACAAGATGGCAATAGTTGAAGAGCAATTTGTTTCTGGAGGAAGAGAACTAGGGTTTGCCAGCGGACTGACTCTCAGAGCACGGTGCTGCCTGTGCATTAACCTTCACATTTGCAGAGGGGTTTGTGTCTGACAAAAGCAAAGTAGTTTGTGCATGGGGTGGGTGGGTTTATCTTCCCCTCCTGGAGACAAGGATGGAGGAAGACAGAAAATCAGAGAATCATAGAATCACAAAACGGTGTGAGTTGGAAGGGACCTTAAAGGTCATCCAGTTCCACCCCCCTGCCAGGGGCAGGGACACCTCCCACTAGCCCAGGTTGCTCAAAGCCTCATCCAGCCTGGCCTTGAACCCCTCCAGGGATGGGGCATCCACAGCTTCTCTGGGCAACCTGGGCCACTGCCTCACCACCCGCACAGGAAAAAATTTCTTCCTAATATCTGATCTGAATCTACCCTGTTTCAGTTTAAAACCATTACCCCTTGTCCTATGTTCCCCCGCGTCCTATCCCTGCACCCCTTGATCAAGAGACCCCCCCATCTCTCCTGTAGCCCCCTTTCAACACTGGAAGCTGCTCTAAGGTCTCCCTGGAGCCTTCTCTTCTCCAGGCTGAACAACCCCAACTCTCTCAGCCTGTCCTCATATGGGAGGTGCTCCAGCCCTCTGACCATCTTTGTGGCCTCCTCTGGACCTACTCCAACAGGTCCATGTCCTTCCTGTGCTGAGGGCCCCAGAGAACATTGCTGCAGAGCAGGAGATGGAAATATAAACGAAGAGAGAGGCGAGACAGCCTGGGGAAGGAGGTCCTCAGTGCCTGGCCCTGTCCATGGGGCTGGATGGAGACTCCAGGGATGCCACCCCACTGGGATGAGTGCCAGGAGCCTGCATGTGGATGAGCTGTGGCCAAGGCAGGAGTCTCTGCTGCTCTAAGGCTTCCCCAAGGGGGTATTAAAAAGAGAGATGGAGGATGATCCATCACGCTCAGTGAAGGGCAGCAAAGGAACCACATGGGAACTCGTTGCTGTAATAAATATTAAATGCAAAATCTATGTTAATGCAGTGGGGTTTGGCACACTTTATGGTCTCCAGGTGATGAAGCCAGGAAGATGATTCCCTTAGGGGCAAGAGAAGCCAGGAAATGAAGGAGGTCTTGCAGCAGCCCCCAAAACTCCGTCTCCACAGGATGTAGCACATCTGCTGCCACGTCCTGGCTCCCCGACCTGGGGAGTGACAGCACCTGGGTGTCCAGATAAATTTTATGCAGGCAAAGGGTGTTTCTAATCCCAAGGTTTGCCCAGGGCATCCAGCCCAGTCTGGCTGTCCTTGGCTCTCCCCATGGCATTGGCCCCATAAGAGCAGGGTGCATGGAGAGGTAGGAAGCAGATACCCTGCTGGTGCTGCCAGAGTGGGGCAAGGCAACGTGTGCTCCAGGGGGGCAGAGGTCTGTGGGCTTTGGGGCTCCAGCCATCACCAGAAAATGTTAGGAAACCCAAGGATGGATGGTGTCACCATTCTCACCAGTCGAAAAGGAGGTCGGATGCTGCAGGCAGGACCCACCAGTGCTGTCCAGGAGGCAGAGATGTGTCAGCAGGAGAGCTGGGGTCTGAGCACACATGCAGGAGCTCAGGGAAAGGGGAATCAGGAGGAAGCGGAGGTCCAGCTAAGAGCAGAGCAGTTTACACACATCCCCTGTGCCGCAATGAATGGAGACGTGAGATACAGTCAGTGAATCCTGAAATCTCCCGGGATTAAATGATTACATTAATCTTTGCTTTCTCTAAGCTGTGGTAACGGCAATAGCCACGTGCTGGTTCCAGTCCAGATCCCTCTGTGCTAACTTCACGGAGACTCATCAGGGAGCTGGGATGGAGCTCACAGCACCCTGACACACAGATGTCCCCCTTGTCCCCCTCCAGCCCACACTCACTTTCGCCTGGTGCCTCCGGGGCAGTGCTGGGTGTGGGGCAAAAGCAGAGCAGGGATGCTGCGAGGTTGGAGCATTGCTGCCAATGAGGTTTTTCTCTAAGTCTTCGGGACTGATTTAATTTGCTGGACTCCAGGACCACCTCCCAGCGTGCACATGCTGTCCGTATGATGGTTTGCTGAACCACTCTGGGGCAAGGAAGGTCTTCAAGGCCACCTGAGCATCAGTGGACAGCAGAGCTACGTGGGTTGAGCTTTTCCATCCCCCCGACCTGTGCAGGTGTCACCTGAGGTTCACTTTTCCCTTGGCCACGCTGGTGATGGACATGATCAGGGGACACCCCTGGCCACAGTGGTGGTTGCCACCCCAAGCTGGCCCTACAGCTGTCTCCAGTGCCATGGACCACCAGTCCTCCCACCGGTGATGGGTCTTTCCAGGCAGAGGTAGATGAAGGTCTTCATCCCATTCCAGGTGGCATCTTCGAGGGCCACCATGGTGGTGGAACGGTTTAATGCAAAGCTACGCTGGGACGAGCCCCATGGGAAAGCAACCATCAGTGGACTATTCATCTCCCTAGACCTTCAGGAAAGATTATGGACCAGTTTGACAACTTTTGGGCCCATGGTCCAGTTAGTGGCATGCTACCCACCACACCAGTTCATAATCCCTGACAAAGCTCCCTCCAGAGGGTCTTGCAGGGCAAAGGTGAGCCAAAGGGGCTCCTTCTTGGCCTTGGCCCAATGTTTCCAGCCATGGGGCTTTACTTTCCCCTTGCAGCCACTCTTGATGAGTGGATTTGCTATCCAAGGGATGCTATTGCTATTTTGCCATTATTTTCCTTGCTCTGCTACAGTGAGGTCTTTCAGGGCTGGAGAGCTACAAGGACACCCTGTGAGGACTCGTGCTGAGGGCAATTTTGGAGCAAAACAGCTCATCTGAAGGCAGCTGCTAGAAGGGTCAGATGGATGCTTCATGGGGAGAACCTGGTGCCTGCATCTGCCCAAGGGAGCGAGAGGAGCGAAGGGGAGAACGTGGGTCACAAAACGCAGCCTCTTCTCTTACCACCATCCCTCTGGTCAACCATTACTTGCAATTACAAACCAGGATTACGTCTTCATTCCTAATTAGCTGCTTTGCTCATCCTGATTCCTCTATACCTCTGAGGATGTGGGTGGAGGAAGGAGCCAGTGCAGAAACACAAGGGGTGTGTCTCCCCAGTTTCCAAATTCCCCAATTATTAGCTATTTTCTGCCTGTTAGCAGTCAGGTGTAATGATATATACATGAAGGGGAGGGGAAAAAGCTGATGGAATTATTTCATTTTTTTTTTTAAAGCCCAGAATCAATGTTTACACACCAGAGCTAAATTATTTATACACATAATGTTATAGCTTTCACATTGGTGGCTTTTATTATCATTCGGTGGATGAGATATCATTCTTGACCTACTTGTACAAACACCTCTCATGCTTCTCCACAATGACAAATTGGTGGGGAAGGGGTGAAGGCATTCCCCCCAGCCTGGCTGTGGGGATGCTTGAGAAGAGGAAGAGCCAGTGGAGGGAGAAGGGGTGTCTTGACACCTCCTACAAGACATTTTGCTACTTTAGATTTGGGGGACAACATGCACAAGGGGGTTAATTTTGAAAAGTCTCGCAAAATCCTGGCTAACTCTGTCTCTCTAGGAGGACGTGGCTCCACAGGTTTTTCCTAGGGCTGTGCCCCCTCCTTTCGCCAGTGAAGGAGAGACGTGCTTCCCAGTGAGGCATCACAACCCAGGCAGAGGGTAGGGGGTAGGTTTTTGGGTGAGAAAAACCTCATCAGGACCACCTATCCCCAAACAGCTGTGGCGTGACAGTGTATGTTCCCCCCCAAAGACTCAGACAGCCATTTCTAAACCAGCATGTCACAGGCACTTGAGATGACTTTCTTCTTGTCTTGCAATTAATGCATTTTTTATGAAGCTTAGGCTCCAGTTTCCTTTCATGTTACCAGGAGGATATCCTTTTTCCTTTTAAGCTTCAGAAGGATTTTTTTTCATGCAAAGTATTAATCTCTAGTATCCTGTACACAGGACAGAGGGATGCACTGGCCAAATTTTCCGGTAAGGATGCTGGAGCTTGGCTGGAGCCCACATGTGGGTGCTGGCAACAGCACTTGCTCCATCCCAAAGTTGTTTCAACAGGTGGAAGTGCAACCTTGCAGCAGTATTTGCTGGAGGCTTTGCAGCACAGATATTATTTACTGCCTTGTGGATCCTGGTGCACAGCAACATTTTTTGCTCCTAATCATATCTTAAAGATGGGCATGGAACTTAATGTTACAAACAACGGCGTATTAACCGATTGAAAAAAAAACAAGCCAAGTGAAGCTACATGGGGATGACTTGATGTACAGAGCAGGTTAGTGAAAATATTGTTGATGGATTTGGTCCATCAAGCTGGAGGATCAATGATCATATGAATGATGAGTGGCATTCAGATCTGAAGCCAGTGTGTGGGCATGTGAAGGGGCCTGGCAATGGCTGTTGACCTTGGCAGGCTGAAGGAGTGGGCCCGTGTGAACCTCGTGCAGTTCAACACGGCCAAGTGCAAGGTCCTGCACATGGGCCAGGGCAATCCCCGCTGGGCTGGGGGGTGAATGGATTGAGAGCAGTCCTGCAGAGAAGGACTTGAGAATGGATGGGTGGATGAAAAATTGGAGATGAGCGGGCAATGTGTGCTCACAGCCCATAAAACCAACTGTGTCCTGGGCTGCATTGAAAGAAGCGTGACCAGCAGGTAAAGGGAGGTCATTCTCCCCTCTGCTCTGCTCTCGTGAGACCCCCCCTGCAGTGCTGCATCCAGCTCTGGGGTCCCCAACATAAGAAGGACACGGACCTGTTGGAGTGGGTCCAGAGGAGGCCACAAAGATGGTCAGAGGGCTGGAGCCTCTGAGAGGCGGGTCCGGCTTGGAGCTGGGGAAACTTTTAGCGGTTTCTCACAGGGGCCATCTCTATAGCTACCAGAACAGACTTTGAGCTGGAGGAAACTTAGCAGTCACCTACACGAGCCACCGCTGTGGCCCCTCCCCTGCCACCAGACAAACCCACAACATGGGGGCTTTCAAGAAAGCTGGAGAGGGACTTCTTACAAGGGGATGTTATGATAAGACAAGGGGTAAAGGCTTTAAACTGAAAGAGGGCAGATTTAGATTAGATATTAGGAAGAATTTTTTTTCCTGTGAGGGTGGTGAGGCAGTGGCCCAGGTTGCCCAGAGAAGCTGTGGATGCCCCATCCCTGGAGGGGTTCAAGGCCAGGCTGGATGAGGCTTTGAGCAACCTGGGCTAGTGGGAGGTGTCCCTGCCCCTGGCAGGGGGGTTGGATCTCGATGATCTTCAAAGGTCCCTTCCAACCCAACCATTCTGTGATTCTGTGATTTTGTTGCTCTTTCAGTGCTCCCCATGGAGCAGGACTGAGCTGACTCACACCATGTCACACAGATGCACAATGTCCGTGAGGCTTCAGCCGCTTTGTGCAGCCACTGAAGTGTAAGGGAAACTCTTGCTGGACTTTTTACCAGAGATTTATCCCTAGCGCTCCTTATAGAAAGCAGAAAAGTTGTGGTGAGCCACACTTTCACTTGACTGGCTTCTTGTAATTGACGGAAGATTATCAGGAACATGGTTTTGCAGGAAGTATTTTCTAAGACTAAACAACATTTGATGAGGATGTGATAATAAATTACCAAGCATACATCTTTGCAGCTACTCCAAATTATGAGTATCGGCTAGTCCTGCCTATGTGTTGTTTCCATAGAAGCAGAGCTTAACCTTTTAAGTGCAGATTATAAAGGCACCTAATTCAATTAAAATTAGACTTCAAGCATATCAGCACTTAAGAGTTATTATCTGATTGGATATAGATGTTGTTGTGATTGGTAGGCAGCATGGTTTCCATCTGAGCCAGCTGGAAAAATATTGTGGTGGTAATTTTTAGGGTTTTCCTATACATTTCCTGTAACACTTCCCCATGTAGTCCACTAATTCCTCTGGAATATGGGAATCCAGCACAGAACACAGGAACAAACATGCAATTAAAGTTATTTATTGTAGGTTTTATTTTCTGGACTGACAAAGAGGGTTTCCCAGAGATCGATAACACGACACAATGTTATACACCATTTCACAACTAGTCCCTTGTCGCTTTATTAAGAACATAGTAATTTAAAAATATCTAAATATTTACATATTAATAAAACATATATACAGAAGATTGAGACATTTTTACCTAAATATGGAATGATTTTTTTTTCTTCTAATAAACCCTATAAAAAGATTTCTGAAGAAAGTCTGAACAGTAGTCACAGTAAGTAAACACAAATGCAATCTTCCAAATTTACAAAATGCTGATTCCATTGCTGAAGGGTTACGATACGGACATGACAGACCAGTGTCCCCTGCCCAACGCAGGCAACTCCAAGCTACGAAGGAAGGAAAGACTCAAATTTTAAGGTTTGCAGTGCACATTCGATCTATTCCACAGTTTCAGAGAGAACACGGTCATTCCTAAAAGTCCACGGCAGGTGGGTGGGGAAGGGCTGGGAGCCTGGTTTCTCAGGTGCCAAGAAAACAAACCAGTCCTCGTTGGCTTCGGCGTTATTTGTGGGCATTTATTGACATCTGAGAAAACAGGCTTTAAGGTTGTTAAAAAAAGAGATTAAATATTTTGCAAACCATCCCACTCTGTAATAGCACTTCTGTTGAGACACTCAAAGGCCAAACAGTTTCCAAAAACAATAAAAAAATACACAGGGAAATGAAACACAGTGGTAAAGGCTCTAGCAAGCTCTCCCTTGAATTGCAGGAAACAAACTGCCTGGTGATTGATAGATGTTGCACGTAAGACCTCCTAGACTTTTCCCCGACATTTTAAAAGTGGATTTAGTGCTGATAAAAGGTGCAGAAGTGAAGGTTTGCGTGGAAGGCTGCATATGATTTTACCTTAGCCCTGACCTGAAAGGACCGACCCTTTCAGTGTCTGTGATGGTAGTGCCATTTCTTGATCTATTCACTCATCTTAACCACAGAGATATCAATAGAGTCCCAGTGAAAAGGTGAGGTGTTTTTTTTTTTTTTAAATAAGTGAATTTTGTCACCAAGGGCAGCAGTTGAAAACTCACAGTGTGCAGACCTTCTTCCTGGAAACTGGCAAACTAATATGTCTTGAGATTGAGGTGGCAGGGCAAGCTGGGTGGGGGAAACAAGGGGAGAATGACCACGTCCAGCGATCTGCACTACAAAGATGCTCAAGAGCCATCCCTAGGACCACATAGTGGAAATCGTTTGAGGAATAGTTTCTCCTTGCTATCAGTAGGAAACCAGGCACTGCTGGGAGGAATTCTGCTTTATTTCTGCTAAATCCAATGAGGACTTTCTAATGACAGCTGCGTACAACTGGCTGTCGGTACCACAACAGCCAGGAAAGGAAAAGTCGGTCTGCAGAAGCAAAGAGCTTCGCTGAGTCAATGCTCATTGAGGTTTGTGATGGAGAGAGATGTCACCCTGGTCCCTGGGGATGGGAAGAGTCACCCGACTGTGTGTATTCACCTGTGCGTGGCTTAAGACAACACACTGCTGGCAAGCATACAATCACATGGAAAAACACAATTGTGGAGGAAAAACAAAGTCAAGAGAATATCTTCAGAGTGCATACCCCGATAATTAAATAATGCATTGGATACGGAGGGAAATCATCTTTAATTAAGATGAAAAAAAGTGAAGCAATCTGGCAGGTTCGTTATTTGAGGTTACATGGAAAATGCATGAAACAACACAAACATGAAGGGAAAATGGTATGGACGTCCACGCCTTGCAGTCGCTGAAGTTCTCGTACTGATCTTGTGGGAACATACAGGAGAGGATGTTTCTATCTGCTCAGAGCACTGATGCAGGATGTGAAATTCAAGCTGAAAAATCTGGGTTTGCGTCTATCAGATGATCTGTTGTGGTGTCGAAAAGGTTACCTGAAGGAAGAAAGAGTTTGAAGAAATCAGTCAAAAAATATACAAATTTAAGAAATCAATAATTTGCAAAAAAAATATTTCAAAATTATGGAAATTACATATTTGAGTTCTAACTTTAACGTGTGATGGGGCTGAACTGCTGGTGTGTATGCAGGTAGCGGCTACTGAATTCCATTTAAAGTAGAGCTCCACTAGCTAAAGAAAGCAAATTAAATTGATTTTTTTTTTTATTAAATACAGAATTTACCAGCAAAGTTTTTTCACAAATTGTATAGCGCACCCCACTTCAGATATAAAGCTCTGCATTAGACTTCGGCACAAACTGCACTGCGATGCTCATCCCTTTGAAGTTACGGTTCTGAAGAAGTGAAAAAAGCACCACATGAATTTTAAACCTAGAGTACACACTTTGGGATCTTCTTTGGATAAAAACCCCACCACTCCACAGCAGTCTAAATGCACATGGGAGAATACATACATATATATATATATATAAAGGTGCACAGTATGATTATCTCCCATCTTTTTAAAAGCACTTTAAGAATGTGCTTTTTCTAAACAGAACAATGAAAAGATGGACAGAAGAATTACAATGAGAGCGCTAAGAACACAGGGCAAATAGGAGACAGACATCAATCAGCCTGAGAAGCAAATACAGCCCAATGAAAAGGGAAGACTCATACAATCATGCACTGAAAGGATAAAGATTTATATTACAATAAAGGATTTATATTTAAGGTTTCAAAAAGTGTGGGTTTTTTAAAAGTTTTTCTTGTTATTGTATTTCAAGAGAAAAGGAGACAACCTATACAGAATTGGATCGTTGCTGTTTTCTTATCATTGGTTTCTTTACCAAGAGATTGCTCTCATCTTTTCACAAAGCTGTATCACCCCCAGACCTGAGGATTGGGATGTTAGTGTT
The DNA here is from genome assembly GCF_000699245.1 of Pterocles gutturalis. Lineage (NCBI taxonomy): Eukaryota > Metazoa > Chordata > Aves > Pterocliformes > Pteroclidae > Pterocles > Pterocles gutturalis. The sequence goes on along the minus strand of NW_010112833.1, from coordinate 43,211 downwards.
TCAGGTTCTTTTAGGGATATCAAAATTCTTTCTCATCTTGAAATTAACCCCAGTGTGGAGAAACTATACAAACACCCAGACAGCTGTGGTCCAAAGCAAAGCTATAAGGAGGGTGCTCTCATGGTCCTGGGCTCATATGTCTTTCAAATGCAGTTTTCAAGATGAGCATTAAAGAAAAGGGTGTTGCAGCTGGCTTACATTTGGTTCCACATGCAGAACTTACGGGTTATGCTTTCCTTTTTTTTTTTTTTTTTTAAATAAAACATAAAATCCAGATGCTTCATGAAAATTATAGACCAAAATAAGATGAGCCTTTTTGCAACACTGACTTATATAGAAAGACTCTAAAAGCTGCCACATCATCATCCTCATAAAGATCTATCTTACACCCTCCAGGTTCCTGTATCACGGAGAAACTAATCCGTCTTTCCACTTAGTCCACAGTCATTAACCCAGGAGTGTCTGACCTGTCTCAGCTCAGGTCTGGACACAGCTTTCAGCTTTTGGTAGGTGCAAAAGCTGGAACTGTGGAAGACCTGAGCTTTGATAACATTTGTTAGAGACAATTCTCCTCGTATTTTCTTGAGATGTATCTGTCAATGTACCAAAGTTCCCAGCAAGTTTAACTGCCATAGTTCTTCCAATTTACTTTAAACACCCTTCAATCAACAGCTTGCAAAGGAAAGGCCCTCTTAGCGTCAAGGGCGATTTTAAAACAGAAGGATGATTTCTGCTTGGAAGTGCTAAAATATAATTGGGCAAAAATGTCTTCCTTAGTTTTATGAGGACGTACCAGCTCCATTTTTTTTACAAGACTTTTAAGTTCCAAAAGAGAGTTTTGAAAATAAAACACCCTCTGCTCTCAAAATACCAAATAACTGCACTCAGAGCCTATTCCTGCCGGCACCAGAGAAGAGACACCTCCAAATATGACCTTAGCAGATCTGACCTCTCTGGAAACAGCTTTCTTCCCACCACGGTGAAGAGAGCTGAGAGCAACCACACTTCTAACTGAGGTGTCTGTCAGCCATGGGCTGGGATCTGAACAACAGGCAGGTTGAGGCATTTCAGCATCAGTAGTCCCTGTACACCCAGATCTTGTTCATAATGTCACCTGCATCACCAGCAGGGTTGACTGCACAGGAAAGGCAGATCAAAGGCATCAGAGTTTTCCCTTTTTCATTTGCACCAACACTTACCATTGATCCAAGTAATTCACTCTGGGTGCTTTTGCATCACAAGCCTGTGCAATTCTTGAAGACCAAGAGAAAAACCATCTTTCATAAAGAGCTTCTGTACCTCACCTTTTCTCCCCATCCAGTCTCCTGCAAGACCCCCCACTCAAGCAATCCGATTGAGTCTGGTTTTATTCTGCCAACACACCAGGTTAACCACCAATCACAGAATCATCAAATCATTTAGGCTGGAAAAGACCCTTAAGATCATCGGGTCCAACTGTAAACCTAGCACTGCGATGTCCACCACTAAATCATGTCCCTAAGTGCCACATCTACACGTCTTTTAAATACTTCTGGGGATGGTGACTTAACCACTTCCCTGGGCAGCCTGTTCCAGCACTTGATAATCTCTTCAGTGAAGAAATTTTTCCCAATATCCAATGTAAACCTCCCCTGACGCAACTTGAGGCCATGATTTATCTGATATTAGCTGTCATCTGCAACCGAGGCCCATTGCGCCAAGCACTGTACAAACACACCGTCAGAGAGACTCTTCCCCAAAGATTTTTCAAGCTAAACAGAGAAGACAGCTGAATAAATCACATGAAGGCTCTCTTTAGAGAACCTGTCAGTAACACCCCTTTGTAAAACCAGCTGTACTAAGGCAGGCAAAGACCTCTGTAGAAGTCATATTCCACCTCTTTTGCTACACTCCTTGATAGAAAGCATCTGTATTTTGGCTCTCTGTTATAATTACTGTCATTATACTGTCTGTATATCACTTTAAATCATTTGCTTCCAAGAACAATATGATATTACATGGATGCGTACTAGAAAGAGGCACTCGGTCACGTATAATAATGGGTGTGAGTCAAACGTTTGGCTTACAGCCTGTGGGCATCGCCTCCCCCACCGCTGCAAACTGCAGCATGGTTTATTTAGGCGTCCTTCCACAGATAGTACGGAGAGGTAGCCATCGCAAAGGAAACATTTCAGCTCAAAAACTGCATCTGGGGATGCTCAAAGGTGTACAAGCAAGCAAACTGCAATGGTGATCTGCTGTGGGGTGGAAAGGGAGTCATCTTCTCTACCCCAACCACCTCAGCACACTCCTGTCCAGCAACGATGTACGATGCAAGCAGTAACTACAGAAACTGCGTTCAAAGCACAGCAATCTGATAATTCTGCTCCTTAATACGATTACCAGAGCAATGAAAAGATAACACTACATCACATTAGCAACCTTTATGAGAGTCCTCTTGCCACGCAATTGCTTCCCTCCCTGATAAAAGAAACGAACAGGATGTCACTTGGAAGAGACCTTTCAAACCAGAGCTTCCTGCATCTATTATCACAACCGTACCCTGCGATACTCAGCGGACGGCCAAGAAAGCAGCACCGCGGCTGCCGTCAGCGCGTGCTCCCAGCCCCCACTGGGTCCATGCCAGATCAAGACTATAGCTGCTTGTCCTCCCAACTGCTTCGCTGCTCCTATTCCTTAGTAACTGCACGTGCTCCGACAGCGGGATTTCAACCGACAGCGCTCCACGGCTGGCAGCTGCTGCTCTGGCACACAGCAGCAGTGTGTGAAAGCTCCTTCTCCAGCCCTTATGCAAGAGAGATTAGGTTGCACAAGGGACTGATGCTGCGATGAGACTCTCCTGACCACCCCATAGCCTCCAGGTACTGTGCCATGCGCGCAGCACCCCAGGATGAGCCCTGTCCTGTTCTTCACAGCGATAGCATCGCTGATCTCCAACCACCCATTGTTGTTACACCTTAGGAATATGATAACAACGCACCGCAATCTGTGAACCTGCTGGTCTGCTCTGGATCTTCCTTGCTTTTTCTTTGGCTTTGGGGATAACAGGCAGCATCTTGGTGACATGACAGGGAAATGACCCTGTGGTGCAGGGAAATGATCATCTCTGCCCCACTGGATTTTCAGAGGACAGCAGCTCAGTTTCTATCATCAGGGCACCTACTGATGGACTGACTCTTAATGAGAGGGTGCTTCAAATTTCAGTCTCAACCTGTCTTGATTTCAATACCACATGCAACAGCGTGCAAAACTTTTATTTCCTAGCCCACACTGCTGCACAGTGATGCTGATGTTTAGCAACTGTCAGGCTTTTAAGGCAGGGTGGCTGCACTCCAAGAAAAAGCAAACCAACACTTAACTGGCATATAAATATCTTTGCAAACCTTCTGTGAACCCAAGATATTATTGCTAATGCCTTTGACAACTGAACAGATGCTACAAAACAAATTATTGTGTCTGTCTCTACCAATAACTTTGTTAAGAATTCAAAAAACTCCCACAAATACCAAGGATGAGCACAAGTCCCTATCTGGCATAAGAAGGGTAACTTACCAGCCTTATTAGCTTAGCTGCTACCACGAACCTTGAGATTTTATGAATATGAACTAGAGGGTAAAATTGTAAGATTCTGATGTATTTGTTTTAAATACAGGCCGTTCAAAACTTAAGATAGCTGGGTCCTGTGTGAAATTACCTGACTTGTATATGGCATGCCAGGATTATTGAAAACTGTTTCTGTGCCATATATAAACAACCACACACATTGGAAGCTGATAAAAATTTTAATACATTTTACCTGTTTGTAGTAGAGAAATGTCCAGCTTCTCATCACAGTCAGTTGCCTCTGCTGATTGCAAATATAAACAAGAAATCTCATTACTTTTACTGAATACAGGAATTCGATTAAAAAGCTACATACTGTAGAGTGTTTTTTGCATTTTCTGTCTACTTGCCTCAGCTGCAATTTGCTATTGCTCAGTTAAAAACTCACTGCTTGAAGGTAAAGGTCATATAATAAAAATGCAAACTTAGAAGAGGCAGCTGGGTTTTAAGAAGCAGTTGTGCCAGCAATAGGATGGAGTAACACTTGCTCTTTTTAAGGTTTCAGGATATCCAGATGATAAAAGGAGTTGTGATCATTTGATAAAATCACATAAGAAAAGTCCCCAGCGGTCCTTGGAGGAAGAGCCTCTCAGGCTGTACTCCACCCTCTGATAGCTGCCTGTGGGGAAACCACAAATACCCCCATTTCTGCACCCAAACTCCCTGTGACCACGGGCAAATTCATTTTTCAGGGGACAGGTTTACCAGGGCAAAATGTCTGCAAAGATGCAGGTGTGGGCACCCGGTGTAATTACAAAAGCACGTAATCACTTAGGTACACAGGCAATTGCAGCGTGTGTATACACACGTGCTTTCAACCCACAGCTTATGCAAGATCATTTGACTTAATTTAGCCCACAGTGAAGGAAGGCTAAAAGCCTAATTTGTGCATCTTGTATTTGCCACAGGCCAAGGGTATGCAAAGAGATAGTCAATTTGGCTCAGCAGATGTGCAGTGACTTGTTAGACTGTAGTACCCTGGAGTGTGCCTGTGAATCCTGAGTAAGTTGTAGGCGTGGAACAGGAAATTGCTGCCTAACCTACACAAGCCCTGTTCAAAATCCTGTTACCTTTGGCTTTAGGCAGTTCAGGGTGATATGTAAGGCCTTTGAAACACAACACTTCAGCAAATTAGGTGTGGTCCTAAAGGACCAGCCCATGACATTGTACACAGTCAGTGTGGTGGATATATATCTGCTCACATCCATTCACTGCAAAATATTAATAGGTGTCAAATCTGATCAAGGCTACAGTCGTACGGAGCAACTTAGTTCAGCTCCCTCTTGAAACTAAGCTAACTGTCCTGGTCACCTTTATCATGGCTCTGTGCACGAGGATGTTGAGTTGCTGCCTTTATGATTACACTGTAAGAAGTACTAATCCAGCTCCTGATGTACATTAGTTTCCGAATGTAGATCCATCAGACCCTGGTTCTCCATCCCTGGATCAAGAGGTTGCTTGCCCTCTCCCATGTGCATGGATGTCAGATTAGTTGTTAGCTACAGGCTCTCTACTCAGTTCTGCAAAATTAATTGAACTGAAGAAAACAGAAACAAACTAAAACCCCTAGTACTAAGCAACTTTCTTCCCACAGAAGGTTTAAATGAGAACTCTGACAAGCACACAGCATGGACCTGCAAGTGACTCGGTGCCTTGAATAAATACCTTTTTCCGCTTTCTGTGAGAAGGTGACACACTGAGCAGAAACAAATTAAGTGCTAGGTACAGCCTACTGCGAAAATCTTGAATTCGGGAAGGAACGGGTGGCTCAATAAACAGGAAGAGTTTATCTAGGCTGATTTGAATCTGGACTGGACTCTCCCAGCGATGGAAGGACTGGATGCGCAAGGGCGGAGACAGCATGGTGAAATGAGCAGCTGAGAAACAGCCAACAGGACACACATGGCTTAAAGCATCTGCAGTGACAGTCTGAGGCCAACTTCTAGCTATGCCTGAAGAACTACCTGTACCAAACGATTCTGCAGCACGGCTACTCAGCATACAAGAGACGAAGCTGTAACTGGCCTGTTGGGTTGAAGGGGCCCAAGCTATGAAAACGGGGGAAGCCAGATGTGAGTGCTGACAATGGGCTGGAAAGTCTTCCCTCTACTGGTATCAGGGTTGATGCCAACCAGGCTGTCTGCTCAAGTGATAGGTTTTCTAGAAATCTCAGCAGTGACTCTTGAAGTAGCTCTAGAGATGTGGTTGCCTTTCTGCGTAACTGCTCTTCTTACAGGTGGCTAAAATGGAACTTGGGAAGGCAGTAATAGAGAAAGAAACAACTGGAAGCTCAAAAGTACCTTGCTTTCAGAAGATAAGAGCTTAAGTCTCCAAATTTGCAGAACCAGCTTAGTTGATAACAAGGTTACCTGGCCATTTTAATCTGGCACAAGACTGATAGATGAGGTCCAGCCCTCCACCAGTTGTTCCAGTCCCGTTCCTCATGGCAACACAAATGTTTATATGGTCACCAAGATCAAATCTAGTTAAAAACTGACAACATCACCACGTGAATGCTTGTGCCAGTGCCAGAAAGGGAGCGGGAGCATGGCAGATGCCCCGACAGCCTCCTCACTCTTCCCAGTAGCTGCCAGAATTTGTTTTATGAAACTGGATGTGTAACCGCAGCTCCAGGTGAAGTATGACACAAAGGCATGACAAACACCTCGACCTCCTAACATGGATGTAAACCACCAGCTCCTCACATGTCATTCCAAGCAGGAAAGAAGGCTTGCCATCGCCAACCGCACCCAGAGACTGCCAGCCAAACCTTACTTGTCTGGAGCCAGCCTGCAAGACAAGGCAAGCAGGAATAGATCCCGCTGTGAGAATTCGGAGCCTCTTTTCTGTCCTTTGCTTAGATAGAGCTCAGTAGCTCTTGCAAAACAATCCTGATAGTTGTTTCCTTAGAGTGCCTTTTTTCCCCCCTAAAAAAAAATTGTTTAGTTTCTGATGTACACATTTGTCTGCTAAGTGTACACCTGCTGTTTTGCTCTTTGGGCAGAACTGCATGCAAGCTCAGGGCTGGGAAGATGAGTGCAGCAGTTACGCATTTTAATATTGCTGTCTTTAGCTAAGATACTGGCCACAGAAGCACTGTACCACATGTTGGACTTGCATCCTGCATCCTTGCTGGCCCTGTGTGTACTGCTAAGCAAAAAATCAACCTGATCTCTTGCAACATGTAGATATTGTATCAAAAACACAAACCATGGAAATCAGAAGGATGAAGAGAAACAGAAAGCAAAAAAACCTCATCTGAGACAATGGAAGCAGCAGTCTGAACAAGAATGTGGGAGAAAAGGTGTATTTCAAGAAAAAAAGGTAAGCATCTTTTCTTTCTTCATTCCCACTATTTTACATTGCAACAAGGTAATGTTAATTTTAAACAACAATTCAAGGATGAAACATCATGACATGCAATTTATTTAAATTAATCCTGCCTGAAAAATTTCAGCATGTTTTCTAAGATTGCCGTATTTTCCTTTCTGGAGCAGGGCAATCAAAAGCTTCCAGGTTACGCACAAGGTAATCACTTGGCATGAACAGCTCTCGCCCTCTGTACTTCGGGAGTATTACTCATCCGCTATCAGCTTTCCTGTCTATGCAACGGACAGCCGTTACAGAATAATGGCTTACAGGCTCTTCAAAACATAAAAAGGGAGGAAGAACTTACTGCGAGAGATGTGTGGCCCCTGACCTACCGCTTATTAATGGATGGAGAGTTTAGTAATCAAAAGGCTTGGATGCTATGTCTGGCACAGAGGTGACATGAACAGCAAGTCAGTTCCTTCTGATTTTACTCGTTTTAAGATCTCTATGCTAATGGTCGACTGTCTCCCTCTGTGCTGCCACTGGCAAGGCCACCAGACCCCTCCCCATCTTCTCGTTTGCAGGGTGAAAAGACCACGCGGTGGGAAACCCGCTGCTGTAAATTACAAGGCAATTTGCATCGTAACTCATGCTGCTTTAAGAGAGGAAACCTATGCACCTGCCTTTTCCTTTGACTTCTTCCCTTCCAGCACCACTTTGCATCCCATCCCAGCAGCCAAGAAGGTTCAGCTTCTCTTTTAGGAGAAAACAGATCTGGCACTATGAAGCTGTGCCCCAGTACGCTGTGCTGTTGGCATGAAATGGGACCAGTAGTCAAGGCTGAAGAATATTATCATACTCTTTAATTTTAATTATAACATCTGTTTGTAACATTAACCTCACAGTCTCTTCTCCTGTTCGTGACAGCCAACTTGTGAAATTTTGAAAAGACTGAACAAGGCCAATAAAAATTTAATGGCAGTGACAGCTTTATTCTCAGATCTAACAAATAAAAAAAGCCCTACCCAAGTCTCAGATCTCAAGCAATAATCTAAAAGAACTAAGAAAAAAGCCAAAGCAAAATAAATAAGTTAAAAAATAATATTTCCAGCTATGAAAAATATTGTCACTGGTTCAGAACTTAACTGAATTTTTATTTGGCTTAGGATAACAACCTTTCAAAATCCACACAGGGGAACTATTTTCTAGAAAGCAGAATTTTTAAGTGTTTTTTTGATTAGCTTTCCAAGTAGGAAGCTTTTCAGTCCCTAATTCTAGGAGATGAGCCAAACGTGATACATAAGGTTGAAACTGGGCAGCTTCTGTGATCCAGTGATCATGATTTCATTTAATTTGGAAACACTCAGGAGAGTACGCCCTACAGAAAGAGGTAAAAAAAGCAGATCTACCCCACTCATTTGCTAGAATTCTCTGAAATTAATAATATCACTGAAAGCTAGAGCAGGATTTATGTTATCAGACTGAAATAATGTTTCACAGGATAAAGCAGAGAGGGCTGCTCATGAATGCAGTGTCTTACTGCCTCGTTTGAAATGAAAAACTAATCAGAGGATATACTAAATGGCTCAGGGGAAGGTAAGCAGGAGGGAAAGCCTGCCCCTCCTTTCTTAAATACTTCTGCTCTTAAAATTTAGCCCAACTCAGTGGTGACTAAAAAGTTGCCTTGTGGCTTCTGTAAAATAAATGGATCATCTTAAGACTTCTCTATATACAGCCTGCGCATTACGACAGACCAGAAATCGATGAAGATAAATCAGTGTGACCAGGCAGCAGGGAGACACATTGGCTCAGAAACTTCTGGGTGAATTTAGCTTAACCCTGGCTCAGATTTGTTCTTTGGGCACCTTAATCAATACCCACAGACTTGGCTGGCATGTTTCAGTGAGCATGTGGAGATTAAAAGGAATGACCTGGGAGTATGGACACCGAGGATACTCGCTCAGCCTCTGCTCCACCGGCCACACACAGACTGGAAGAGGGATGAGTCCCACGTCTCAGTGGCTACGATTCCCACAGTCTTCAGATTCTTAAAAGATAACTTTTGCAATGTGTAGTCCTGGGACACTTTCTACCCTACGCAGGTCAAACCTCTCTCCATGCCTGCCCTCCCCTCCTGTTTTGGTCTCTGTAAGTTACGCACAGCCGTAACAATTTTGGTATGGCTTCATGATTAAAATGTGCATAGTTCCCGCACAAACCAGTTTTATATCAGGATAAAACTGCAGACTATGCTAGCAAGCATCGCAACATCCTTCCCTCGGTGCTGTAGACCTCCCCAGGCATCTGCTAACAGTCAGTGCTGGAAACAAAATACAGGAGTAGATGATCAGCTCTACATCACTCATATCAGAAGCTCGCGGTTGTAATGCACAAGCACTAACAAATCTTGTTTCAACACGATGAAGACGTTACTGCAACCAGTTGTCTGCTCCTGCCTCTCTGCAGCTATCGACTGCTTTACGGTCACACAGGCTGTGGAAACTTCTCATTTGCTTCACTGCAAGGTCAGCTGGGGTTAGCTTAAGCCACCAGTGAAGGTGGTAGTGGATGGTAAGGTGCAGATGGCCATGGTGGTGTGTTCAGTCACTCCTGCTAGATCAAAAAGAGCATGTCTGCCCGTGGCCTCATGTCAGAGAGAAATCGGTGCACTTCAGGGAATGGCCAGCAAACTAAATAACACAAAAAAGAGCCTTTCTAGCAATCCAGTTACCATGCACTTTTTTCCCCAGCAAATAAACCTGAGGGGCTGCTGGGTACATCGCTGCTCACTACTATCCACATTCTGGTTAATGAGTTACCTTCCCTCTGCAGGCAGAGACAGATATTGGAGCCTATCTTATTTAGTCACACTATACTCAGCCTCACTTATTTTCCTTCATAGTCTTGCCAGCTTAGAGGAAATATCTTCTGCCTAGATTTTCCCATCCTGAGAAAGAACCAGAGATGGAGGTGGCCCATTTGAAAGGCGAAAGCTGAATGTCATTGTCATTTTAATTAATATCCTGCAGAGGCACGAAGAAAAGCAAATAATAAAGGATGAAAGAAAATAAAAACCAAAACAAAATGAGGTCAATCCTCTTTCCTGAGGGATCTTCTGCAGACAGCCCAAGGACCCTCTGCTCCCTGCATCCTGCACTGCTGTCTTCACTCCTCTTGAAGCCTGGCATCCCAATTACACCCTCCTGTCCTGGGGGGGAACAGGCAGCCTTGGAAGGGGCAGAAAGCAGTCCTGTTGTACAATACAGGAATCTGACACTGTCTTTAACAAGATTATCTTGTATCCCTCTCTCCTCCCTCCCCCAACACGCACAAGAAACCCTTTTTAAAGCTAGTGCTGGTTTGCTGCTCTATTCAGGGAAGCTTATGTTACTGAATAATCTGCACTTTTTTTTCTCTCCCCTGTGTTATTTCTGTCTCTGGGTGTTCTTAATTTTCCTCAGTCTTATGCTTTTCCCTCCTGGCATTAATAACGTTGTGGAGAGTGATTTCAGATGCCAGTCTAAGTGTGTGTGTTTCGAGGCACAGCTTTGGACAGAAAACGTTGGCTCTCTGAGACAGGGAGCTGGAGAGGACGTTTCCTGTGGTCTTGCTCATCCCTCCGTAGCCACAGGGATCACCAGCATCCCCTGCAGAGCCATCAGTTTTCCCATCCCATCAACCCATGGATGTAAACAGGCAGTTAATTGTGGTGAAGGGCAGAAGGGAAGAGGGGGAAAGGCAGGCAGCTAAAAACGGTAACAGTGAAGGACTGTGTTTAAGGACGTTGGCACAAGTGATGTGCCTCAGACAACAATGCCAGATCCTCTGAGGGGGCGATGGACAAGAACTACAACCATGAGAGAGCCTTAAGAAAACACTACGATGGGGAAGAGTAAGTGAAGACTTATATGAAGAAATCTAGGAGGCGTGAAGCTGGGAAGGAGACTAGTTAAGGTTTATAACGTAATTACACTTCTCTTAATCAGGGATATTGCTTTCCCATGAATTCTGCTGGGGATTTCAAGACTACATGTTGGTGTTCATCACTGGAGCTAAGAGCTCACCAGCTGCATGCCACCAGGGTGAAAGCTTAGCACTGAGCCTTCAGGCTGGTCCCAGCCCCAAGCCTGCAGGTTATCCCAGCCCAAGTTGAGCAGCTTTGCTGCAAAACTCTAGCTAAACCACCTGTTACTCACTGCCAGCAAGCTGCCTCCCATGTAGGACCTTGCTGGCACAACAAGAGTGGGTGGGATTTTTTTTTTTTGCTACAGTGATGCTGAGAATGTGAGAAAACTCATCTATCCTCCCAGACACATAGTTTAGAGAAAAAGGTCATGTGGGTTATGTTTTAACAGTACAGTGACTGGCTTGTCAGACCAAATAACACAGAATTAAAAAACAGCTCCCTGCAACCCTGGATGGATCATGGCTAGTTTAGGACTCAGATTTCATCAGACACTGGGAAGAAGAGTTTGGGTGCTAATGGAAAGGGGTTAGAGACAACATTTGAGAAAGACTCAAAGTTAACTTGGCTGCAAAGACAGCTCCTAAACTTGCTACCATACCAAACATAAGGAAACACTGCACTTTACACAGAAATTTGTAAAGGTCCAGTTTTCATAGAGTGAACATGTACAGCTCTACAATCACCAAGAAAAACACTACTGTGAATACAAAGGCTCTGAGCTTTTAATCTTGCACTGTATTTTCATACATACCTGAGCCTCTTTTTAATCGTCTTCTTGCAAGTTTAATTTGATCCTGAAGAATCTGGACCCAGTCCCTAGGACCAGGAAGTTTATCCACATTGTTAGCAGTGCAGTATTTTTCTGTAAAGACTGAAATAAAAAGATACCATCATTTCGAAATATGCCACCAGCATGGAGAAAAGGAGACTGGAGAGGATTATAAACAAAATCTATCAAATTATCCACTTATCAAAAAGCATTGAAATGGACAAATCTCGGACTGCAAGAACAGAGTCCAACTCAGCATTTAACAAGTTTCAGAAGTCATTTGTGTGTACAAATATCACAGTTTTCATAGAGTGAACATGTACAGCTCTACAGTACAGCTCTACTCTATAGTCACTGATTATAAAAGCCTATCCCAGAGAAATGGTCTACACCTGATGTCTTCAGTTCATGAATTTCACACAAAAAACAACACTGAAAAATAATAGTGTACTTTTAACAGAGTCGCTAGATGTGGCAGGTATTTATAAATGCTGCCTTTGATATCGTAGAAGTAGAGAGCTGAAGATCCGGTCATTTGGTGGCCTCTTGGTCAGGTTCCTAAGGCTGCAGGCAAAGTGATGAAAGATAGAAGTCCTATCACTGTGGAAATCTCTACAATCTCTTTTACAAAGCTACCAAACAAAAAAAAGCCATTATTGAGAAAAGAAGTATCCTACAGGTCCAATTTTATATTTTGTAAAAATTGTACATAGAGGGTCAACATTATCTTTAGTTCCACATTTACAGCAAACATAGTGATGTTATATGAAAAATACAAAATTATAAATGGAGCGAAACTGATGCAATTGATTTTCATCATGCAACTGAGAGCTTTGTAAAAAATAAACAAGAGGAGAAATAGAAAAAATATTATTACGGTTAGTATTGCTATTGTAGTCTTGATCAGAGGTCTCAGAGCCCAGTGTCCAGTTATGAATGGCAAACAAAGAAAGAAAACTGGTCCCAGTTCAAGGAATTTGTAATCCTTGAGAATAAATGCCACACAAATGGGATGGGGAAGAATGCAACAAAAAAATTACAATTTCAGTATTTTTATACACACGCTTTTGAAACACCGCTAGCTGGTATAAAGGGACCAAAAGTAATCACACCCTCTGAACTCTTTCCATGTTAACAACTTCACAAAACTGTTGCATGATAGGCAACAGCAATACTTTCCTCTGTAGTCTGATCAGCAAGAACATCTGATCAACTCTGAGGGCTTCCCAGAGAAGTCCATACAGCCCCACACATTGCCAGTGTTCCATTTGCAAAAATTACGGTCTCTCTGAAGGCAGAAATAATCTTTCCTTTCTGCATCCATACAGTACCTGACACAACGGGAACCTGATCAATGACTTAAGACTCCTGCTTCCTTCAAATACACAGCTGCAGTTCCTGCCTGTGACCAGGGCCTGGGGACAATCTGTGACACCAGCTTGGACCCAGGCCACCCACCGCAGGTGCCCGCCATGGAAATTACAACCACTTTCCCGCTCTGTACGGGAAACCAGAGTCTGGCAGCCTTGGAGAGCCAATATGTTAACTTGCTTGTCTTTTCTAACTCGCTCCTTGTTCTCTTGAACAGAAGTCAAAACAGCTTTGACTGCTCAATGTGTGGTGAGGGAAACACCAACATGGGCAAAAAATGAATGGGAATGCAACAGGAAGGAGACCTCCCCTTTCTAGTCCACCTGAGCTGTGTGGTGTTAACAAACCCCTATGGTCGCAGAATCAGAATGGTTTGGGTTGAAAGGGACCTTAAAGATCATCGAGATCCAACCCCCCTGCCAGGGGCAGGGACACCTCCCACTAGCCCAGGTTGCTCAGAGCCTCATCCAGCCTGGCCTTGAACCCCTCCAGGGACGGGGCATCCACAGCTTCTCTGGGCACCCTGGGCCACTGCCTCACCACCCTCACAGTAAAAAAAATTCTTCCTTATGTCCAACCTAAATCTACCTTCCTTCAGGTTAAAACTGTTCCCCCTTGTCCTGTCACTACAGGCCCCTGTAAAAACTTTCTCTGTGTCTTTCTTATAAGTTCCCTTTACATTTTGAAAGGTCTCCCCAGACCCTTCTCCAGGCTGAACAACCCCGACTCTCTCAGCCTGTCCTCATACAGGAGGTGCTCCAGCCCTCTGACCATCTCTGTGGCCTTCTCTGGACTCACTCCAGCAGCTCCATGTCCTTCCTGTGCT
>NW_010112833.1:24971-29330 GCF_000699245.1 Pterocles gutturalis | reverse complement strand
AGAGTGGAGCAGAGGGGGAGAATCCCCTCCTTCGACCTGCTGTTAATACTTCTTGTGATGCAGCCCAGGACACAGTTGGCTTTCTGGGCTGCAAGTGCACACTGCTGGCTCATGTCCAGCTTTTCACTCACCAGTATCCCCAAGTCCTTCTCTGCAGGGCTGCTCTTAATCCACTCATCCCCCAGCCTATATCGATAACAGAGATTGCCCCGATCCACGTGCAGGACCTTGCACTTGGCCTTGTTGAACTGCATGAGGTTCACATGGGCCCATTCCTCAAGCCCGTCAAGGTCCCTCTGGATGGCATCTCTTTCCTCTACTGAATCAACTGCACCACTCAGCTTGGTGTCAAACACAAATTTGTTCAGGGTGCACTCAATCCCACTGTTTATCTAACTGATGAAGATTTAATATTGGTCCCAGTACAGACCCCTGAGGGACACATCACACGTTCATCTGAACACAGTTCATTGACTTCTGCAGGGAAGGACTTCACTGGCTGCATTTCTAGTCAATAACATAAAGGAAAAATAACCACTTCTGATCTCTTTTTTCCCCTCAGTTCTGAGTGAAAGACTGATGCAACTCACAAGAGAAACTGATTGCCCAGGAGAAACACTGCAAGTGATTCAACAAGCGCCACTGAATACCCAAAGTAAGGAGAGAGAATTTCTCCCCAGCTAATCATCCTGTTGCAGAAGCAATGAATTACTTGTAAGGATGGCAGTTAAAATGTTTTCAGACAGGAAGAGCGATTTTCAAGCAAATAGTCCCTCCTTTAACATTTTGTCATGAATGTAGCCTTTTCTCCACTTTTGTATCTCTGTCAGGGAAAAGGACTTAAAGTGCCACTAAAGGATATCTGGGCACGTGGTAGAGGAATGTCCCAATGACAATAAAGCAAACAACACAAGGTTGTTCTTGTGGAGATTTCATACTGGCTCAGTTATTTCTTGGAATAAATGAAACCACAGTGTCCGGTAGCCCAGTTCTCTGGAGGGAAGAAGGGAGCTATTGGAGGCAGGCTGAGTAAAGATCCACGGGCTGTCAGCCCCTGGCATCTTACCCCATCACGGCTTTTAGGGATGGGTTCCCTTAACAGAGATCAGGCAATAGTGTTTGGGCAATACTGTAAATGCCAATAAAGATCACTGTTATTACAGTGGTACCTAGTAGTACCATCACAGATGAGATTTATCTGTTGGAACTACAACTCCTCTCTTTCTTCTTCCAAACTCAAGCAAAGAGGTTAAACCAAGCATCAGAATTTGCCCAGCAATACGAGCTTAGCTATTGAGAAACATTGCTCTCTGCAGTGGGTAACGATTGCTATTTTCACAGTGCTGCTGCATCTACTGAAAAACATTTAGTTTATCATAGTGCTGCTCAAATTAGAGTTTTTTTTTTTTAAAGTAATTTTGAACTCCTTTTTTCTTCCATTTAACTTATTTATTAAAGTTTTTAAGGAAGAACAAGATACAGATGGAGTGAATACAACTTCAGATTTTTGCAGATTTAAGAAGGTGTAAAAAAGTGTTTGTGATTGAAACCCAGTTCTAAGTGTAACTGTAAGAAAGTCTGCCAGAAACTCTGTAAAATGTATTAGGACTACGACACAGCCACAACACATACTTTACTGCAGAATCATACAGGTTGAAAGGGTCCTGTGGATGTCTCCAAGTCCAGCCTGCTGCTCAAAGTGTGACCAACTAGATCATGATGCTCTGGACTACAACCAGTCAAGTTAGAATATTTCCAGGGATGGAGATCCAGCAGCCCCTCTGAAGCCCCACCTTTATGTTGAAAAAACTTTTCTTTATATCACATTGAAATTTTCCATGTGTCCAATGCCTCTTGTGCCTCTGAGAAGAGTCTGACTCCATCTTCTCTACACCATCCCATTAGGTAGTTGTGGACAGCAATAAGGTTTCTCCTGGATCTTCTTCTCTCCAGTTCTCTCAGCCTCTCCTCATATGTCATTTCATAATTCACCACTTGCTTGTTTCAGTACCATAACTCTTGGTGACCCTCCACTGGACTCACTCCAGTATGTCAATGTCTTTCTTACATGGGGAGAAGAGGCCAAAAGTAGACACAGAGGTGGTTGTAAAAGGTTCCCCCGCCTCCTTTTGCTGCCAAGGTACTTCAAGAAGCTCTTCTAAATTGCCTTGTGTCTCCTAGGTTAGCAGTCTGTACCCCAGGACAAGTCACAGCCTTGAAAATAAGCTCTACTTTGCAACAAAACCTGCCTTTTGGTAACTTGGGTATTTCCCCTACTATATCAGATTTCAAATGAATAGAATCCAGTTCAGAATCTCTGACCTAATACCAGCTCTTTATATGTTGTGGTCACCGAGTTTGAAGGTACATGTGTTCTTCTGGCAGCTGGAAATCAGTGATCGCTAAGAAAAACCACCCAGCACAGGATCCTCACACTGATTAAGAAATTTGCTCTCACAAGAAAAGGACCACTGCAGTTCTTACAAGCATCAAACTCATCTCAGTCCCAGTATTATCATCCTCCACCTCCCCCCAATTCAGCCACCAACTACTAAACTATTTACAGAGCAGATACAGTCAGATGCTGTGCAAGCCTCAGAATGCTGACTGAAGAGGATTAGTTATGCTGTCATTATGTTTTCAAGATTTCTTTGCCTCTCTGATAACCGGAAAAAAAGTATCATTATCTTACATGCACACTGAGATTCTAACCTTACATCCTGACTTCAGAAACCAGGATCATTGGCTTAAAATTAACACAGGCTGTCCCTGTAGAAGCTATTTTTAACAGGTGAATGCAAAAATAAGACTGCATATTTTAATAGACCTCACACACGTCAGAAATTCTAATCCCCTTACACTCTCCTGAGCTGCGCATATGTTCTAATTACACATATGAAAGAAAGCAAAAACCATACCTTTTATTGCACCCACAATATTTTGGTCTAGTCCTTTCCGGTTGTCATTCAGCCCTCTTTTCCTTTTGCCGTTTGGTAAAGAATTAGCCAAAGTCTTGTCATCAAAAAATGCACAGACCAGCTTCCTAAAGAGCAGGCTTCCTGAGCGAGTGTAGTTTGATAATATAGAGTCCAGCTGAGATTTCGGCATGAAGACGTCAAAGCCTTCTGCAAGTTGCACTTCTGGCTACCAAAAGAATACAAATGTTTTAATTAAAAGAGCATTCAAAGACATTATTTTACTTCAATCATACATCTGGTGAGACTTTACAATCACTTAATCAAGCCATAGATCTCTTCCCAGCTATTTAGTACCACAGCAGCCTACTGCATTGAAATCAAACCCCATCACTGAATAAGCACCTCAGAAGGCAAATCAAATAATCATACTCATGTCTAGCGACTAATAGTTAACAATTACTGACATCATTTCTAGGCGTACAGCTAACAAGAAGAAAAGAGACACCTTTCCAAATTGGATAATGACAAACCAGAGGATCATCCCAGAGCAATACTCTAATGTGAAGGTTTTTGGACACTTATCTAACCATTTTGTGGACTTGTTTCACTGACAAATGATGTGAACGAGCATGCTGTGGGGCAGCCAGGCATTTCCAAGAAGGACAACTGCACAGCCACCAGCCCATTCCGTGTGGTTTCCCAAGAGGGCTTCCAGTTCAGATATAGCCCATACAAGTAGAAGTAGATGACAAGTTTGAGGTTGCCCTTAGAGCCAGCGCTTGCTGATCATCCATTTCTCCCTCATTTTCATATTCCCAAAATACATCCTTAGAACAGGATGATGTTAGACAGAGCTTATTTCAGCACAGGAAACCACAGTGGTACATTACAGGGATTTATGTGACTGCTAAAAAGTAAGATGGAGAGGAAGAAGAGGAAACAAAACCATCCTGTATTTCACAAGTCTCATCTCAACTACATTGTCGGCCAAAGCAAAGGTCTTCAAGGAAGTCCCCTCACTAAGAGTCTTTTTGCTGCCCCTGTCTGTACATATCAGAAATTACATGAACAATATTTTCAGTATTTTCTTCTGTGACTACCACACACTGCTTACACAAGATGTCTGTATGGAATGATTATATATCTACAATGAAGATACATCATGAATAAACTAAAATTTTTAAGATGTTATCTAGAAGTTGGCAAGGGGGGAGGGAAATCAATGGTCAAGATGTAAAAAAATCTAACATTACAGTCCTGCTCCTAATAACTTGATCTTTTTTCCCCCTATACGAAAATACATCCACCAGTGATGTTGTGTTTTCAAAGATGTTTACAGAGCAAGAGCAAATGCCATCTCCCATCAAATCACCTGCAAACGTCTTGAGTCTAGACAGAAGAAAGGGCTGCCAATCTCAGAAGGATTTGGCTGTGTAACTCT
>NW_010112833.1:5749-24940 GCF_000699245.1 Pterocles gutturalis | reverse complement strand
ATTTTTAAAAATCAATATCAAGAGAGTTACAGCAAGCTGAATATTTTCACAGCATATACTATAACTGGATATGCACGTGCATTGTGCAGTAAAACTGAAGACTACAGTGCTTTGGGAAGCCAGGATGAAGAATCATAAAATTTGTAGATAGCAATAAAAAAATATATCTAAAAAGCACATAAGTTTCTCAGCTTGTTCTGGATGAAAAGTTGTGTGTTACCTTGAAACTTTCAAAATGCTCGATCCAGCAAAACAGTCAAGAGTTACCCTGTTTGACATGTGACAATCTTCTGAGGTAGGTGGGTTTTTAATATGTTACTTCTAAACTTTCTGGTGACAAAAAAGATTTTCAAGTGTAAATAAATGTGGGCCAAGTTTACAACTTGGGAAAAATTCTACTTCATGTTCATCAAAAACCAGAATGTAATTGTCACGGTGATGAAGGTATCCTGTCCTATTCTGTTACTTGGGTCTTGGGTCTTATGATAGCAATCTAAGATGACCTCGATGATACAGGACGCCTAGCACACACAAATCACCTTCACTAATACAGCTGTAAAATACATCTGAAATCTCACCAGTGGACCAGCATGGAGGAATCAATATTATTTTAGTTTTGACTATTTTATTCTTAATATATGAATCAATTTGTACATCAGCAAAATAGCTTGAAGGCAAAACACTGATTTATACTTGCTTCCCTTTAGCAGCAAACTGTTCAAAGACAATCAGTACCTAATTGAACTTTATGATCACTTTGAATGCGGTTTCTCAAAAAGAAAAGCATTTTTTACCAGATAATGATCACAGCATAAGGAACTGGTGGGTAAACTACTCGTGTACAATAAAATAAATAAGACCTGAATGCCAAAGGCTTTTGCTGTGCTAAAATTAACAAGCAGCGAATTAGATTTAATCCTAGACATTTTATTAGGTTGTACTACATAGATTAGAAATGATTAGATTATAAATGAGATATTATAACAGTAAAACAAACATGAGAAAGTTTAACTAAGAGTAACAGATCATTACATTTAAAAAGCAGGCTCTCTGATTCATGGGCCGGATTAAGAGTTGGTCTCACAAAGACTTTTTCCATCTCTGCAAGTATTTAATCTCCGCAAATCTGAACTAATTGCACTGGCTTCAGTAGTCCCAATTTTATACACAGTAAACTGAGATTTTTCTTAAAGTTCAACAAATGTTGGAAAAATAACAGCGGTGACAGTCGTGGCGTATGACAGAGCACACAGTACAGACAACCCGTGCAATATTCTCAAGGGAACATTCATTTATGGTGCTGCTTAAAATGTCTTTCAGTTTTTTCAGGCACTCAGACATGCTGGTTGTGAGCACACTAGAGATGCTTATGAATAACTAGAAAAAGTTAACACCACCATTCATTCTGAAAGAAATTACTTTCTTTAGCCTTTTCAAAATGTTTAAGGTCACATTGTATTTTTGCTGTTAAATGTATCTATTTTCAGCATTCAACTGTTTTCTTTCCAAAGCCAAAACAAAACCAATTTGTTTGTCTTGGGGTTCTGGCTCTGTAAATTTAGTCAAACAACTACTGGGGCAAGCCGGGGCCAAAGCAGGGGAGGGCAGATGAGGACCTGATTTATGAGCCACATGCTTTCTCTTCTTTTTTTCCCTAGGTCAAATTGGCACCTACAAAGAATTGTGTCCAGCGATGAAACACATTCATACAGCCAAATTAAATTCCATCGCAAGTACAAAACTTGTTTTCAAAACCATGTTTCAAGCTGAAGATTGCCACAAGGAAAGAAAAATTAGAAGCACAAATTGTGTATTGGAGATAAATTACCAGTCCCTCCCCAAACAGTTCTCTCAAACATTATTAAGAATAATACTACAAAAGAAAAACCTCAGAAAAAGCATCAAACTAGTTACTCTGTATGACTACACGGACTCTGTGGCATGAGACTGCAATCTAATTAGTGGTGTGGCTTGCATCTGTATAACTGAATTATCATGACTGCTCTTTTTTATTATTAGTTCCCACTTCCAGAAAGGTAGAACATTATCTGCTGCACTGTTTTCATTTACGCTTATTGATACTGAATTTAATTATGTCAATCATAGTACTTAGGAAATTGGAAACTGCCTGCTCAAAATTAAAAATATAGTAGAGAAATTAACGATCAGTTTACTCATCAGTCAGCTGGTTCAGACAACATCTATTTGGTCATTAAACAAAGCCAATCAGCCACCAGATACATGCCATTTCTATCAATGCGTACATCTTCTGTGAAGCAAGAAAATATGCTTATTGCAATTTTACATGCGAAAAGGACATATTTTTAGAGCAGCAAATTTTGGCCCATTTAGTCACACTGACATCATCAACAGCATCCAAGCCTTCATCCAGCAACCACAGCAATGAAGACCAACCCGACTCAGCAAAGACTGAGGTATGAACTTTACAGAGGTGAGGAGTCCCCTGAAGCCAGCGGGACCAGCCAGGCATGAAGCACAGCACATAAATACATCTTGGCAGGATAAGGGCATACGTGTGGGCTATGTGCGCTCATCAGTAAGTGACAGAGCTGTGAACGGTTTATACACGCAGCACTTTTCATGGCTCCTGATCTCATGGTGGCTCTTGGCAACAGGAGAGATGAAGAACAAGTTTCCACTGCAAACTCAAACAACAGGCAGCCTTGAACTCAAGGCAGAACTACAAGCTCATGAAATCTGAAAAAAAACACCCCCAACACTTGCAATCAGTAATCAGCACTCCCCATGTCTAACCCTACCGTCTCCACTCAATCCTACCCAAGATTTGGCTTGTTTAATCTAACAAGAGGGAATACATGTTAACCTGACTTGAGCAGTGATGCTCCTGAATGAGCTAGTGCTTTAAAATCCTGCAATCCCACATATTAAAATATTAACTTACATCTGATGAAGCCGATTCAAGGATAATTCCAAATCCTGAAACAGGGGTTTCTGGTTTTGGGGGGGGTTCCATTGCTTGCAGACTCAATCGTTCCGAGTTTACTGATAGCTTCTTTTCATTCTCTGCAGCGTTGGGTTTCTTATTCATGGTAATTGGTTCAACAGTTTTGAGGGGTAGTTTTTTCTTTTTATTTCTCTTTCTTGATATCGTTGACTTTTGTGCACAAATCAGAGGAACAGGAGGCTGCTGTCTGTTTTGAGTCCCAACTGAATGACAGAAAGTAACGTATCAAATTTACAGACAAAAGCACATGTATAACCAGATAGACACGCCAAGAAACTACTGACATACTGAGCTCATCTTGTGGATAAGCCGTACGGTTTTCAGGGCTGTTTATGCATGTGAAACAGTGACATTTTATCACCTTTGCATAATTTTCCAATTTGTAGAATGGGGATAATGACACTGAGCTCCACTATAAGGTTTTTCAAGACATACTGACGAACAGTGTTTTAGGAAAATTTGGAATATGTGGCTCTCTTTCCTAGTGACCACTAGATGGTTGGTGACACGAAGGACATAAGCAAGGATTAATTACTATACCCTCTTGAATGACTAAGAATCTCATTGTCTTTGAGTATCTTATCCTGATAAAGTAAGATAACACAAGTGCTAATGCAATTACAGTTATTTTTATTAATGTAGTCACCAAGTTAATTAGCTCAGCAAGAACATTTCAAGTACCATTATCTCAAGAATGATTGAAAACACTATTCAATAGTTTAATTTCTGGGAAAAAAGTAACCCAAAGTTGTTTTGGTCATACACAGAAATTGACAGTTCATGTGTTATCTCTGAAATCTAAGCGATCATATTTTATATTTATTGATATTTCGCATTTTCCAGTATCCACAATCATTTGTATAAATTAAGGCACCAGTCCTGAACCTGTATCAATGTGAGTGAGTCCTCCAGCAGATACAATTAGATGTCTGGATGAATCAGTAAGATCAAGGTCAAAACAAAAAAAGCCAAAAGCTCTACAAATGCAAATCAAACTCATTTGAGCTACGAGTGAACTACAAATAGTCCTCATCTACAAGGCTTGAGGAAAAAAAAGCCTTGGAATACTGTCTGTTAGAAGATTTCTGGGGTATTTAATTTCTGGCAAGGATTTACAAGACTGTAATTTGTAGTTTATCATTTAGACAGAAGGGTGTTTGAACACTAAAATAAATTATTACACTTTCACTTACATGTTTGCATTTTAGTTTTTTTCCATTTAGTAACAAAAACTTCACATATTTTTTTTTCCCCTGCAAAACCATAATTTCATGCCTACCAGAAAATATGAACTATTCCCAGGCCTTTTTATCAAGAGATTCACTAATTAACAAGGTACTTATTCTATAGATACCTAATAAATAAGAAATGCTCCTGCTACTGAGGAGCCAGCTCTTTGGCATAAGCCCCAGCTCTGTACCTCTCACCAGCAAGCCATTTTTAATCATGCACGTAATTGCGCTGAAATCCATGCAACTGCGTAAAGAATTCCCTGTCCCAGCAAAGATTGCAAAACGGGGCCTTTGTGTGCTTCTCTGTAAATCGATGACTTTTAGAAAAGCATTTTTATGTGTATCAACCAATATTACAAAGCCTGTCTGATCCTCCCCGTCGCTCATTCAGGCATTATACACCGTGGAGACACGGAGTTTCGTCAGCCCTTCACTCCACCCATATTTCAGTTAATTACTCAACACTCCCTTTTCTTACAGAGGTCTTATCCAGCCACTCTAAGAAAAAAACCTCCATGGCTCCACTCCCCATCACTCATGATGGATGGGCAACTCAACTGAAAAAACCTCCAACATCTCCAGCTCCTCATTACCCTTAACACCAATTTTTAGGAAGCACGGAGGCTGCAGCTTCACAGCGGCCTACGATGACCTACCTAACTCCTACCTGCTACAGTCTTGTTATCCTGCTGGCTCAAGAGCTCTTTAGCCTCTGCACTGTTCTGTTTCAGCTCCTAATCTAGCAGAAAACTAACCCTGATCGTTTTCCCCAGTGAACAGATTACTGCTGGTTCAGCCAGCAGAAAGAACTGGTAAATCAGCCTGAAGAATGGTGGAGGCCACAACGTGCAGAGGATCCTCAGCTTAGGCTGCCACGGAGTTGTGACTTGAAAGATCTCTGAATTAAGTGTTATACAACAACTTTAAGTCATCTTCCATTTTTTTTTCCTCCTAAGATTAGAGAAGTGGTAAGCAGATAACAGGTAAAGTGGCATTTTGCACCTCTGAAAGAATACACCATGAAAACAAACTGGGCATGGTTATGGCATATTGACCAACCCACTGAGCTCCCACTACTAGAGTATCTAACCACATTAGATTTTTTTTTTTTAATTTAGCCTTAAAAGATTCTTATAAGATAATATCCCATGTTACAATTAAGGATCTGAGAATTAAAAATTGCATTTCCAGGAAGCCTGTGAAAATTTGACTTTGAACGATGTGTCAAGAGACCAGAAAACAGTCCAGGTTTTCCTGAATCTCCAGACAGATTTCTGTCTTACTAGACCATTCCTCCTCACAACAAGATGCTTGTCATGGATACAAATGTATACGACTGGTCATTGTACCTGCTTGAATCTGCATCAATTTTCGCATGGTCTTGAGCTCTTGAAGAATAGCCTGTAGGGTTGACTGGCAATTACATGTACAGCAATTTGGTCCAACTGATGAATTCACCATTGGGATTTCTCCTGAAAGAGAGAGGAATGAAATGGGGGCGAGATGATGTAACCCACACAAAAACACCCAAACAACAATTACCAGCAGGCGTTTGACACTGTTATCAATAGTCCTGATCATGAAATTAGATCCAAAGAAAGAAAGCAAATAATTTTCAACATGGTCTTTTAAGAGAAGAACACTAGATTTTATCCAATTACTAGTCTGTGCAATTATATACAGTAGGGGATGCAATGTTACATGGGCTGGAGAAGACTGCTCAGAGCGTGAATACAATGCACTCTTCACAGCAGGGCTCTCTATTGTCAGCCTAGTTCATCTTGAATAACAATAGCACCAAACCTCATTATAAACATACTCACTTTATCACACACACGAAAAAAGCCCATCTCCCGGAACAGTCTTACAAAGAATGAAGACAGTCTATGTAATAAACGTTTCTACTGCACATTAAATGAGGGCCCAAGAATATTTAAACTGCTTGAATGTTACATGTGATTCTTTACCATGTGAAGAATTGAGGATGAAAATTAAATACCCTGTCTGGAGAATGAAAAAAACCAAACTAGGATAGAAAAGAACGACCAGCAAGGAAAGGTTTCAAATCAGCTCTTCCGTTTGCTAGGGTGGGATTGTTTTCTATGGCATGTTTTCCAGCACTGTGACCTGCAAGATGGGCTTTCCATAGTTTCCCTCTGAAAATTAATAGAGTAGTTCAACAGTTTATTTTTTCCTAGTAATTTTTACTAGTGTTTAACTGAATTTACATACTTCTAGTTCTAGCTCTTAGCAATGCTCGTATTACTGCCTTGCTTTCCAGAAGTTTTTCATCATAGGTCCTGAATTAGGACACGCTGTAATGACCAAGAGATTTCAAGCTTTACCTGAATAGTTGTATCCTGCACTGTAGTTTGAAACAGCTGTATCCCTAGCATTAACGCTGCAAATAAAAATTTCAAAATTCAACAAAACACCTAGCAATACCTGCTTGAAATTGAGGCCAGATGCGATGCACCCTCCTTCATTACAAAATGTGCTTACAGTCATTTAAATTGATGGCTATTTTACTGCTCATCAAAGCACACAAGAGAAGGGATGATGATCTTCATTTTATGAAGATAGGTACAAATGGATCTAACAAAAATCATCTTGCTTGGTGTCACATGTGGTGGACTTCAGAGAGTGTATTTCTATTTTTCTTCCACAGCCTGGCAGTTATCGGCTGCCCTTTAATCATTACCTAGCTAAAGTGAACATAAGCAACTCATTTAATCTTTGCTTATAAATCCTCCCATTTTTCGTTATTACTTTTGCCTTCCTCTGAAGCCAAACCAGTTTATTAATATGGTTTTAGGTTTAGTTTGTGTTCTTTCATCAGAGCTCCCTGATGCCAGACCCACACAGATATCTGACTTCAATCCTCATTTGAAATAGCTGAAAATCTGGCCACCGCTAAATTGCTCCCACCCTTTCCTAGTTCTTCCAATGTGTTCATCCTCAAATCTCCCTTCCCAGGCACTTGTTCTCTACCTCTTTCCATTCAGTCCTTCAGCTCTGAAGCCACATCTATCAGACTTGAGCAAACTGGTGGACATTCCCCCAAAAGTGAGCTACTTGTGAAGCTAAACTGATGCATCACTTAAAGATTGTTGACAGCTTCTGGGTGTCACTCTCCTCTTTTCCTGAGATATTTATATTGTCCACAGTACTGCAATTACAAATTTTGGTGTTTGAAAATATAATCCATGGACAAAAACTGTTAATACTACACTAAGATAAATAGTTTAATAGTCTCTGCAAATCTAGCAAATACAAACGCAATAGTTCTACCAGCTTCTTCTCTCCAGGGTTTCAGCTGTCAATAAAACAACTTTTTAAAAGTAAAAATCTGGAAACCAGGCTGAGAGTCTCAAATTAAAACAAAAAGAGGTTACTGACTCAGCAGGACTCTGCCCAGTTTGATCTCACCCTTCTTCTGTATGGTGTCTATTCACTGGAATTTCCTTGGGGCATGGATGGCATTTTATCTTTTCAAAGTGTTCAGCCCATTGTTACAGGTACAGAGGGGAAAAAAATAATATTATCTTTAGCTTTGCAGGTGATGACTCAGAATCTCTCAACTTGGCTCCACCAATACCATTTCTCTATCTGTTAAAGGCAGACTTTTAAGTAGATGAGGTTGAAGACTACTTATCATTTAATAGCATCAGCATAACTCCATACCTTTCAGAAAGACAAGCAGGTACCCCAGAAATGGAGTCCCAAGAAATTAGGAGTTTTATTAACAGAAGACAAATGCATAGTAAGAACATCCTTCCTCCAGTGCTTTCTCAGTTGTTTTAGACTAACAAGCTCCTCGGGATAAAGCCTGTCCTCTCTCTTGATCAGAATTCAATATTCTAGCAGGCTTCTGGAAATAATATCTGACAGACTACAGCGGGAGACAGGGCTGGTGCCTTTTGTTTCCTTAACAAAGACTCTACATCATGGTGAACTGCATGTGAGAACTTAGACAAATTGTATCAGTAAACACCTGTACATCTTTCCTGTTGCAATATAACATGTTCCTAATGAAAGCACGCAGGCTCCTGATGGAAAACCAAAGGGTCTATTTTCCCATTGAGGCATGGGGGATTTACATTATAATCCCCATTAGCATTGATAGAAATTACCCATGTAAATCTACCGTAGGTACTGGAAATGGGAAAAGAGACCACCAATATTTCAAATCAAAGCAGGATTCTACTGACTTTATACATATTCATGAGGGTTTTTTATTTTCTTTCTATCCTCCCTCTTCTGATCAGTTACTGTGTTGTAAGAAACATCTTGTAGAGTGTTCTCAGTCATTGTTCCAAGCACTATCTTTATCATTTTTAGAGGACAAAAGCAACCCTTTTCAACTTGTTATAAATCAATTTTTAATTTTAAAAGGAGAATAGACTTTTTATTTTTATGAAGGAGTCTTTAAAGAGCCATCTCCCTCTCTTTTGGAAGCTAGCCAGCAGGCAAATTTGATACCAGCCTGTATGATTGAGAGGAGATGACAGAAATGAATTAGTCGCTTTCCCTGTGTGAGCAGCAAGTAGCCCAGGACAGTGGTTCTTGCAGCTGGATCTGCTGAGAGTGAATTCACCTGCTGTAACATTGCTACCACAAGTTTACATCTGAAAAGCATGAGAGTGCA
This sequence comes from Pterocles gutturalis, assembly GCF_000699245.1. Classification (NCBI taxonomy): domain Eukaryota; kingdom Metazoa; phylum Chordata; class Aves; order Pterocliformes; family Pteroclidae; genus Pterocles; species Pterocles gutturalis. Next base: position 16,074 of record NW_010112833.1, on the reverse strand, counting down.
ATCCATTGAAAACAATCTTGACATAACCAAAAAGCAATTCAGCTGCCACAGCACTGACGGATTTCCCTTTTCTTTTCTCTCTCCATCTGTTTTTGACAAAACTTTTTCCCCCGACTGCTTTCTACACCACCACCTATTAAACAGACATTCCAGCCCCCCCATAACCACCTTTACCATGCGAGTAGGTAACTATGCTAGTTAGATGGACTTAGATGCCTACTACATTCTAACTTGAGTAATTCAGACAGCCTACAACATGTATCTTGGCTTCCTATATGGTATCTATCCACAATGGACAGAAACACTTTCTGGACTCGGACCACCTGCTATAGATGCTTGGACCAGTCCCCAGTGACGACCCAGGCAATAACCTTTTGTCCTGCCTGAACAGTTTTGCTCTGATGAGTTTAAACACCATGGTAAGTATGAAGGAGTAGTATCTCCCTTCATGTATCGTTCAGCATTTCTACACCCAGCTTTTAAGGACTCTGTCCATCCTTTAAATAATATCTAAAGCACTCAGTTAGATGCTCAGGCTCCCAGTGCAAGGGATGGAGGGAATCAGGCACATTACAATGACCTCCCAAAAGAGCTGTGTGCTGGGTGAGGAGCAGTTCCAGCGCTTGCTCGCAGCCCAGAAATGTTTTCCTTTCCTAGATACTGGGCTTTGGAGGCAAAGCAGCAAAACTGCCTGGCAGGATTGCAACACCCCACGGGACGTAGATGTCTCTAACTAAAGAGCTACGCAGATCGGCTTTGCCAAGATGGCCAGCAGAGAGGGCTCACACCCATCTTTATGTAATAACCTAAAAGACTGCATTCCATTCTGCTGCAGGACAGCTGCAGAAGGAGGAGTGGAAGGTGCCTCCTGGTGCACTTCCCCAAGAGCTGGGAGCTCGGACATTCCTCCTGACCACCCCAGAGGTCACTCAACCCAACCCTTCGCTGTCTCACAGACTGTTCTAACCTGTAGAAGATCAAAAATCAGCCGAACCCTTCCTCCTTGTATGAAAAATGAAAACATTGACATTTTCTTGCATATGGGGCCAAATCCTGTCAACACATTTTAGCTCACATGCTGAATCAGGCCCCTGAGGGGATAGAGGTGCTGCTCCACCTACTTTATGGATCCAGAACTAGGCACCTAATCTGTGCAGGCTTGGGCACTTCTGTGCATGCAGAGAACTGTCCCTGCTGGTGCCCAGTGACTCCCAGGGCAAAGAGGGAAATGCATGATGAATTTTGGGTCCTTCCACATTTAGAAGGTTTTTATGGTGGGATTTTGAGAGCATAGTTTTAGACTTGGATGCTAATTTCCATCAAGTGTTTTTCCCTTTTCCCTGGATCTGCACCTTTTAAAAAAACCTTTCCTTTTTGTGTGTGTTATAAAATAAATAAAACTAGCCTGACTTACTGCAACATCTTTCTCCAGGTCAACTGGTACCTCTGTGTGAATCACTGTCTCTCCAGAGAAACAGTCAGTTTGGTGAAACCTAGGGCTGCATGTTTTTTAGTGCAGTGACAGTACTTCCTAAAGGACAGTCCTGAGAATAATAATAGTATTTTTCTTTTTAACTGTTGCAAGCAATGACAACTTGTATGCTGTTAGAGAAGGATACACAGCAAACACTCCTACTGGGAAGTACGGATACCTTCAGAATCAACTGGAAATTAACAATGTTTTCAGATGCAATCTCACAATTTTTTATTTTCCAGAATTTAGAACTGAGGTATCCCTTTAATATAATTCCCCCCTCTAAATTTAGTGTTCAGGAAAACTGAATCTAGATCATTAAAGAAGACCTTCAGAAATCTGGCAGTAAAACCTCCATGTTCTGGGACTTAAAAAGAGAAAAGCATTTTAAGGGCACACTGTCATCTACTTTAGGGCAGAATTCTCTGCCAGCACACGAAGGACCATGCTCTAGTATGTGCTGTTGACAGGTAGACTGCATCATCTCTTTTCTCCAGTGGTCCCACCAGAACAAAAGCCCAAGGCTGTGATGGGATTTTGTACCTTAACTTCAGTGGCCAGTTGTAAGGCTGATGCCACCCCCTTATGAAAGTCAGTAGAATCCTGCTCCGCAAGTGGTGTCACAACAGTGCTACATTACTCAGTGCAAAGAGGAGTGGTAGAGGTTGACATTTAATTAGCTACGAATTTAATAACAATGGCAAAAGCTGTTTTAATAACTACAGGATAGAAATTAAGCCTGTAACAGCACTGAGCAATTCTGTCCTATCACCAGGAATCCAATTGAAAAGCTAAGACAGATGGTAGCAGAATGCACTGTGCCCACTTTCGCACCTTTTCAAAGTGATAACTATGTGCTCATTTTGTAGACTCTGAACTGTAACTGATTTCAGTGCAGCAGTACAATAAATCATCACAACAAAGGCAGAAATTTAGTACAGTACAAGGAGAGGAAAAAAAAGTACTACTCTCAGTATCTAATGCAGATCATACCATTGGATGCCACGGTTCGTGTCTGATTTTGGAACGTTTTGGATCGAGTTCCGTATTGCCCTGAAAAATGGCTAGCTTGGGGTGACAATTCATTCCATGCACTGCTCTGTGAAGGATGAAGGCTCGCCTGGGACTCTGCAGGGGAATTCAGGCGCTGGGCCCAGTCTAAGTCTAAATCTTGGGGCTCCTCCTTCAGTTTTTCTCCTTCTTTGCCAACTCGTTGATAGATTCTTCCAGTGCTGTCATTCAGTAATCTTCTCATCCCTGTAATTTGTTTTTTAATTTCCCGGCTTTCATCTCCTAATGAAAACAGAGCCACAGTTATCACTGTAAATTAGGGAAAACAGTAATGGGTAGAGATTAGTGATTTTAGATGCCAGTAAGAGTTGGCGTACAAAAATCAATAAATAAAGATAAGAAAGAAAAGGGATGGTTGAGCGGTCATTGGTATGTACCAGGCTACGCTTTAGCACAGCGATGGCTGACATGTTTTTTCTGCTGAACTTGGCTTTCTTGATGCCATTTCTAAAGCTTTGATGAGTAAGATTATTTTTCTCCAGAAGGAAATAATGATAGCTAGAGCAGTTTCAAATAAATTGTCCTTTTAAGGGACTGATCCTATTCAGGCATTGACATCAGTGGATATTTTCCCAAGTAAAGCCTGAAGAATTAGACCCTTTTTATATCAGTTTGCTATATGCTGAAGGATAGATTCTACAAAGAAAAAACACAAAAAGCACCACACCACATACACAGAGCAACTCTGCATCTATTGATTTTAATGAACAGGATCAGTTCCCTAGTCCACAGAATTTAATAATACTGGGTTATACAAGAATAAATTAAAAAGCAGCTAATACGTGTAGAACTGTATACAGCCTAACTGCTGGGTGTCTTAAAAAGGCAGATTATGAAAACAAAATGAAAATATATACAAGAAAAATGTGACTGTTCCAAATAAATTCAGGGCATTTAAATAATAACAATTACATACTTTAATACTCCTGGCACCATTTAAGTATTAATTTTACATATGAAACTGCTGATTGCACAATGAATATACCTGTTTGGGGCAGATAGTAGCTATTTTGCTCGTTAAAGCACACATTACAATTCACTCGTAATAAGGAAGTATTCATAACTGCTTCTGAAATAAGAAGCTTCTATTTTTTATACTGGTAATAGAAAAATCAAACATCCTAAGCAAATGGCATAATGAAGATCAAGAAACTGATGAATCAACTTTCCTTTATAATACTTGGTATCCTCTATTCAATTCACATTCGCACTTCCCAAAATAAACTTATTTTTGGAAAAGCCAGAGTGCAAAGGAAACTTCAGAAGAGAAACAACCCTCCCAAAAACCAAGGTGCAACGTGCATTGTCTCTGGTTCAAGGAGGTATTTGAAAGCATGCTGATACCAGGCATGCAAACAATTTTATCATCTCAACAGCACCATTCCATTGCCTAAGCTCAGGCTCACGCCTAGGTAGCTGGCTAAACCAGACAGATAAAGAGCAGCAACCCCCTTCCCAACATGGACCAAGCTCAATGTGGCTGGGACATGCTGCAAGCCCAGCATACCCAGGGATGTGCAGTTCCCGAAAGAGGGAGTTTTTGCTCCAGGAAGCGAATAGTCAGCAGGGGAGAGGAGCTGTACAATCCGCTCCAGCCTCTGCTGAATCAGAGCATCTCCCGCTTGACCTGGCACACCGGTTCCCTGGGCCAGTGCCAGCTGGCTCCAGCCCACCCCGAGCCAACAAGGAGAGTGGGCGGTTTGCAAGAAAGCTCCTAGTCCAAACTTAGAAAAATATTTGTCAACCCCGTACAGTGATACTCTAGCACCATTTCCACTCCAGCTAAAGCGGTGAGAAAAACCCTTTGCAAGGAAGTTCTGCGTTGTGTTTGATTTGTTGGTTTGCTTCCAGATCTACACGTGTAGGTGTGATTTAATTAACAAATCAAAGCACTGATTCCTTTAAAATAACACTTTCTGGCCCCAACCCAACCAGGGGCTGACTGTTTGCAGTTCCCAACCTCGAGAGGCCGCAGAGTACCACTGGACTCCAATTATTGAGATACTCAGACCCGTACGCTGAAGATTGCCTTTATCCTGTACATGGCTGTACCTGCCCACATCCAAGCTCCAAATGCCCCAATCACACCGGAGCATAAAGCCGTCCCTTACCATCAGTACCCGAGGCTCTCAGAGATTTAGGTTGGCAATTTGTATTTGTATTCAATAGCAAAACATATCTGAATATAAAAAGAAAGCTTCCCACCCACCTGCTCCTGTTGGGTGTAGTGACTGCATGCTTGTCGGGTGACACATTGTTGGAAAGATTAAATTTCCCTTATCCAATTACATAAAATATTAATGCTAATTGAGCTAATTCAGCCTTGATTCTGGTCCCTTGTTCCTTCATATTGAGGTTTTCCTATACAGTGACATGAGCATGTTTACTTCCAAATACAAACCCCCCCCCCTATATTTATGTTACAGCAAACCCTGAACTTGCATCCCACATAAGCATGTCATTGCTTTTAGGTAGCTCCCTGGAAGATTTCCCCTATTGTGAACTTGGTTTTGGGGTTTTTGTTGTTGCTGTTGTTGTTTTTAAGGATTTTTCTGTTTGGGTTTTTGTTTTTGGTTTGTTTGGGGTTTTTTTTGGTTTTTTGTTTTTTTTTTTTTGTTTTGTTTTGTTTTTTTTAATTTGGGTTTTTAGTTTTGTTTTAGGTTTCTTTTTAATGTCTTCTTTTTTGTAAGGAAGGGCATTAAAACATACAGGCTATACGCTTTATTTAATCTTCAGTGCAAGTTTACCTCCCCCCCTCTCCCAATTATGACTTTTTACATCTCTTAATTTGTAACTGGCCAGCGACAGCAGCATCCTTCCCGACACGAGCAGAGAGCAGCTGATGTTACACCAGCTGAATCTACAGGTAGGTGCAAGACCAGTAACAGATTTAACTTTTTGCTCCCTGGTTATCTCATTTGGCTATTAGCTCTAGAGCTTAATGACAGCATTTTGTTACCAGCTATTCCACTGCTGATGATTTTAACAGATAATAACCATGTAATTTAAAAATAATAATAATAAAAAAAAGGAAGATGGAACACAGAGAAAACGAAACAGTTCAAGCTACTACATCCCACGGAAGAGCCAGCCTTTCTTTTTAAAAGCTGAATGGGATAATCAAGCATGGAAAAAAAAATAGTTTATTACATAAATCTCTATCCTGAGACAGATGTTGAGGCCTGAGAGGAGCGGTGCATCTTTCAGCCTTTCCCTGTACACGTACCAGGAGACCCCAGCTCTCCCAAGGAGATGGGGATGCCCCCAGGCTGCGTGCTACAGGTTTTGCCATTTGGATTCCCCTTGTAATCCCTTTGGTTTTATCTGAAACCAATTAATTTACTTTCAAAACACTAAAATACTTACAACAACACTACTCAAAAGAGATAAACATGGTAAATTACAGCCCTCTTTAGGAACTTATATGTAAAGATAATAATAGTAATAACAAAAACTTATTAACAATTTTTTAAAATAACTATTATAGTTGTTCCTATTATGGCCCCTTATATAAAACCACATGGCCTGATTGTAATCTTATAAAACAAAGGCAAACCAAAGCCCTTTCATAAATAATACATCAAATATTCATAAAGTAATTTCCCTAAAATTAATTTCAATCTCTTTCTTTACTGAAAGTGTGCACAGGATAAAAACCTTCCTGCTTTGGTAGCTGTAAAAATATTCAAGATTACAAACGCACAAATGTAAACTAGACCTGCCCTAGGATGAAGCAGAATCCACATGCTGAGTGTGCACCTGCCTGAAGCAACAGGCCTGGAAACAACTCAGGTTAACAAAATATTATCAATAATTCATTAATTCCATTCTTTGCCCCTATATGCTGACCATCTTCTCACTATTAGGCTTATTAAACCTAATATACAGCACACTGCCTACAAACAAGTTATTATACTTTTCTGAATAGTTTGTCAAATATTATCACAGTGCTACAAAAAAATTATAAAATGATATGCACCCATACCCATATATTAAAACATTAATTTTATTCCAGTATTAGAGAAGTGGTAACAACACCTGTAATTAATGTATGTATTTTAAAGTGTATAAATGAGTGAATAAAGGTTGGACAGTCACCTGTTTTTGATTTTTTTTTCTTTTGACTTATATAAATAAATAACCATAATGTTCTCTTAGCCAATATTTTGCAATTAATTATTTTATTTTTAACATTTATGCTTCTCATGGGTTTTGGGAATTATGAATGAGTAGTTGACTTTTTAAATACAGTTTGATTTTCTGTGAATTAGTATCTAATTTGATGTTGTTGTGTTTTGGCAGATGAAACTCCTACAGAAACCTTTCCTTTCTTGGCTATACAAGGAGGGCATTTTCCTCCATCGGGCTGCTTGCTGAAGGTACTTTGTCTCTCACAGATTTCCACCTTTGTGTCAAACTAGGCTGAAGTTGGTGGATGAGTTCAGAAGCTATTGGGAGGGTAGGAACGGCAGCGATAGACAGCTAGACAAGCACATGTGAGCTGACAACATTAGCCTGGTTTGTAAGGAAACAAGTCTTCAGAGGTGAGAAAAAGTGGAAGCTGATGCATACAGCTTGAAAGCTCAATAAAAAATAATAAATAATTGCAAAGGGTTATATAATCAAACATATTAAATGGCAGTTTATCAGACACCACTTGAAGGCTGCCCTTCCTGGAAGAGGGCCAACAAAACTCAGCTGCTGTGCTGGAAGATTTTGTAAGGGCGAATTCAGAGCAGCTCCAGGAATCGGGATGCATGTGCATGCACGGTACAGGTCTCCAGGGCACAGCCAGGCTGAACGCACCAAAACACCTTTTTGAACGTTACATGGTATTCATCTATTTCCTTAAAGGTCAGTTATCCTACAAGGGAGTTAAGCATCCCTTCTCAGCAAAAACTGTACCCACATCAAACTGTAACTTTCAAAACTCAAGATATTTTTGCCGCTGTACAGCAAGTGGTCCTGAAGCAGAAAATTGTGGGTCAGCATTGGGAAAACAGAGGAGCCATGTGCATGATTCCTTATCGGATAAAAGGTTTCCTAAATCACACGGAAAGCTGTTGTGACTGCTCTGTGGATAATTTGAATCTGGCATGTGTGTAGCTGAATTGATGGGGTAAGCATGTATTTCTCAAATAAGCGATCCCCAGTCTTTGCTGGCATATAAGAACCTATACTGAACAAGTAACACAGGCAACAACACGCTTTGCAAATTAAAAACCTAAACCCCAAGTCAGCAGGGAGAGCAGTGGTCACGAACAACGTCAGAGGGTCACACAGGCAACATGAGTTATGAGCTGGGTACTCTGACTACCCTGAGCTAACATAGAGGGACATTTAAGCTGTCTTAGTTGAGGCATCTTAGCAGTGCTCTAAAATGTCATTTAAAAGCACTTACTTATCTTCATGTCACCACACAGAGCACTAAGATTATACCTGCAGGAAAACTGGAACGCCCTCAAACTAGACCCTCTACTCCCAAACCAAGCATGGATCTATGCAGGGTGACTGATAGCCCTGCCTATGACGAGACACACAAAACTAATAAGTGTCACGAACACAAATACAAGCAAAGCAATTTGCCGAATCAAAACCAGGATCAGACCCCGGGACCATTCAGGATTTGGGGGTTATTTCTCTGGAAGCTAGACCAGCCTCGATGGCCGGGCCACCAGCACCACGAAGTAACTCTGTTGAAGAACTCGGGGTAACAGTTTCAAAACACCCAGCAGGAGCAGATGCAGAAGCTTATGTTACACACTTTCATGCCATGCTGTAACATCTAAATAGCTCAGGAAAGGACCAGTGAGCAACTCCTCAATGAATGTATATACTAATGGGGTCATATAATTAAAAAAATAATAATAGATGTGCAACAACTTTCCCCAGCTCTTGGAAATATCCCAGGTCATGATCATGCTTCAGCCCCAAAGGAAGTTAGATCATTGGAGAACACAGATACATAAAATAAATTTTTATGCAGTCTTAATTACAGAAGCTACTATTGCAACAATCAGACAGGGGATGTAATTCTATTAAAAGTAACAACTTCACAGACTTGTGTTAAGTCAACTTTTTCTCTGTGAATAAATTGCAGAGGATATTATTTCTGGGACAGAATAAATTCTTGAAATTAGTGAGTAACTTATGCATCGCTCCTCTGCTCCAAGAACACATTATTTATTTTTACCATGACATAGTGAAGTTATTAATCTGCTGCCTTCCATTTCTACAATGCGAAATGTTGTAAAATGCACAGCCACCTGCATTACAGTACATTTCAGCTCCACTTTATATCAGTCATAAACATCTCTGTTTTGGACATCTCTTCAAAACAAATGCTCCAAGCACACTGTGCGTAGCATTCAATTTTATGAAACTATAAAAGTTCTTCACTGTTAATTACACAGACAAATGTCTCATCACACATTTGGTTACCAGGATAATATAATTAGTTTTCTACATTAACCTTTCAAACACAGCGCCTGAATTTCAAGTTGAAAGCATTGTAAAAACACTCAGTCTGGAGGTATATTACATTTCCGCTTTTTTGGTGATGATAATAAAATATTAAGACTGAAAAAAACCCAATGTGGTGTATGCAAAAGATTTTTTTATAGACAAGCTAGGTTTAACCAGCGTTGTCCACAAGATACGGTTGTACAGTCCCCTCATGGGCTTGTCCAAGCCTGGCCTAGAAGCCCTCTGACAGAAGGTTTATGCTGATAACTAGTGAAAGCTGAAGTCACGTCTGTCTTAAATCTTGTCCATTTCAAGGTTTAAGCACTTCACTTAGGGCTGCCTCCCCCTTTTCACATGGAGCAGACTCTCCTGGTATCAGATAACTAAGCCCTTTCCTTCAAAACAAAAGAGATGCCAGCCCTCACCTGCACAATTCAGTAGTGATGTTTCCCTCCCGAATTTTGCAAACTCCTCCACTGCATCACATAAGCAACCTTCCTAAGCTTACCAAGCTCCATTCAAAAAGCAGCTGAACTTTACAGCATTGCAATCGTCAGAGGTCACGTCCAGTACCGTGTTCCTCTAATTGCGCTGAAGCTTCCTCCAATTTGCAGCCTACGTTTCCACAAAGCCACGTTTTGCCCATCTGTGCTGCTGCAAAAAAGACCATCTAGGTTCAACAGGTCTTTCCAGACATTTGATCCTTAATTCATCTGCTTGTTAAACAAGCTGGATTCTTCTGATTTACTCATTTACCCTAGAAGCTCCCCTCTTCTCAACAGTGCATCTCTTCAGTTTGAGTTCATTGTTCTCAACTGTGCAACCAAAACAAACGCGCATCCTGTTCCAGATAAAGCTTCACTCGATCATAAAATGGCATTAACATTTCGCCTTTTCTAAGGGTAACAGTTTCAATGATGTATCTTGGCATCCACTCACATACTAAAGGCTGCATAACATGGAGGTTTCAGCAGCTGATCACACGGATCAGTTAAAACAGCTAAACTGTAGAACAAACTCGACTCTAAACCAGCAAGTTGGAGTGAACAACCTTCTGCAATTAATTTTTGGCATAAACCAGGGAAATCAAGTGAAGCAGCAATTATACCCTGAGACTCTTTATCAGTGGACAAGACACCAAGCTAGGAAAAAGTGTTGTGATCCCACCATTCCTGAAGCACAATGAAAAGTTACACCATGCAATGTGAAATCTTTTAAAGGAAAGCTGGGATGCCATATGCCACTCATCCCAGATCCCTGCTGAAAGGTGGGAGCTCAGACTTCAACTGCTTTCAGTTGAGTTCAGTCCCTGACA
>NW_010112833.1:0-5718 GCF_000699245.1 Pterocles gutturalis | reverse complement strand
TTCCCTACATCTTGGATCAGTGCCTTTATCACTAGGAATCTGGATAGAGGTGGACACCAATCTACTGAAAATGAAGTGGAGAAGGTTATGGGAGCTCTGAGTAACTTACTGAATTGAACCCAACCCCCAAGAGAAAAAAAAAAAAAAAAAAAAAAGCCTAGTCTACAAATCCTGTATGCTCATACATCATTCCTCTTATCAAAATTAATACGCTTTGACGAAATCTGAAAGTTGGACACTCAGGACATTGCCAGGAAATAGCACCTTTTTCTTTCCACAGCAACTGAAGGTGGGCTCCCAGGACTGCAACTCCATGCTTCAGTACCTGATAAGGAAGATCCTTGATACGACCTACATTGTTAAAGGTTAAATTCTGACTGGCTCTTGAAACAGCTGAACTTTAGGCACTTAAATGCCAGAGCACACTCAGTCATGATGAAAAGCCGGGCATACTCAAAAAACCCCCAAAGCCAAACCCAAAGACAACACAGACAATACCAGAATCAAAACCAATTGGTCTGACTCATGGCACAAATGTCAAAGCACAGACTCCTGCACGTTCTTAGAAGCATCCTGGCTTGATCAACTAGATGCCTCACTCCTGCCAACACCTTAGAACAATTTAGGGTTGGGAGAGAAACCATTCAAAGTAAACCTCTGGTGAAGCTCACTCCATCAGCTTTATCAGATTTCATCAAAGGTGCTTACAGAGCATGAAATCCAAACACAAAGCACACAGCCACCTTCGCCTCTCCCTGCAAACGGGCGTAGGGAAGGAATATTTGCTCAAAATCCTAATGGCAAGAAGCTGAGAAGGGAATTTAACACAGCTCTCACCCCGTGTAAATATTCTAACCATCAGAAGATTCCAGACTGCCCAAGACGTCCTCCTTTTCTCTTCCATTTGCTGCTGACCTCTAGAAGAGGATGTGGCACTATGAATTAAGGAGGCAAAGGCTTTCTGCGTGCGGAATGACTTCACGTGCTGATTCACACACTTGGGACCAATGCTTCTTGCTGGCTCTGGGGGCAACATGCACAGACTATAGGACCCTTAAATCACCCTACAAAAATGTTAAGGTTCCTGGGGCAGTTAAGTAGGGGCAAACATCTCCAAATTCTTGCTGCAAAGGAACCTGCTTTTTCCAAAGACTGAGGAAGATGTCCAAGAGCTTGCTTTACACAGCTCAAAAATCTGGCCCTTACTCCTCTGAATTTTGCCTGCCAAATTTTTGCCAAGAAGTGTAGTAGCCAGGTGCTGAGGTCCTAGATGCGACAGGAGGGGGCTGAAAGCAGGAAAGGAAGAAGCACTGTGCAGCTGAGGAGTTAAATGGGACAAAAAGCACACAGGCAGGAAAGACAACGGTCCACTGATAACCAGTCCTATCCTGCTGTAGTATATATCATGCTGCAGACTCTATATTACTTCTCTGTTTTCTTTACACATTTTTAACTGTTGATTTAATTTAATTTTGCCATGGCAGGATTAGCAGGCAGCCTACAGAGGTGAAAGGACATTACATTAAGAGAGCACATTAATCGTTTATCCCACCCAAGGCAGAAGCAAAACCAAACAAATAGCAGCTTCCTGGAAATTGAATTTCTGTTATCCAGATGTCAAAGATGTAATATCCCAATTACACAAACTATTGCCAGTGAAGCATGCCAGTGAATATGCAATGTAAATGGGGTGAGCACAGAGCTGCAAAACTGCAGAGTCAGCATCTGGCTCTCTGAGTGAGTGATAATTAGCACTGTGTGTAGACACTAATAAACATTTATGTCTGAAATTACAACTTTTAGCAGTGTTAATAAAGGATATATTGGCAATTCGTAGAATAAAAGGGTCTTGAGAAGAATGTCATATTAAACAATGGCAGGCGCTTCCTGTGCTTGCACTTAATTTTTTTTTTCCTCCCTAATTGCAAATGGCCACGCTATGTTGCTCGGAAATTAATCAACACAAGCACATACCTAAAAACACTGGTTGTGTTTCTTTGGTCTCCCCATTAACATCATTGCTGTAGTCAGAGATCTTATATATCTCATGATGGTAATCTGGAATGAAAAACGATAAAAAAAATTAGAACTCAAGCGATCTGGAAAAAATGAACACTGAACACATTGCTACAGTTTTAGTACATAATTGATCAATATATCTGCAGTTTATTTCATGTACATCAAATTAACCACAGAAAATGTGCTCTGTATCAGCACCCCCTAAAAAAACTTTGCTCACAGTGGAAAGACTATGCTCAAATATTTCACAGATTTTAAGGAATCCTACGCCTGCCCTAAATTACTGTGTTCATTTTCACAGCAAATTATCCCACCAGATGCCAATTATCTGGCTTCTTGCTCTACAGATGGAAAGCAGATTTATAATGAAAACTTTACCTTCCTAGAGACCAAGGGAAACTTTCAAACTTCAATTCAATCAGAAAATCAGCACCATACACTAAGGCTGCATCGTTCAGCCTGGTCTCATTGGCCTCTGAATTCTGAATAAAGGAGGATCAGGGACACCTTAGGATATACACCTATAGAAACTAACGTCTGTGATGACCCTCAGAATGAAAATTAGCATCTCATATTCAGAGATGTTACAGGATAAAAGAAAAAAAAATTCACCATTGAATTTCTATTTCAAATAAAAGAATATTTTCCTGTGAAGGTCTCTGCTGTAATCCCAGGCAGGTGTTCAACAAAACCAGAGCTTTGTTTACACGTGTGTACAGAGGGAATAGTAAGTCCAAGGGAAAAAAAAAAAAGTTTAAAGGCAGCTCTCCTGGATGCTATTTCTGACTCTGCTACTGGCAGACACTTTGTCCTTCGGCAAATCGCTCAAAACTGAACAATATATTCAGTGTCTTGAAACAGCCACCTCCCCACAGAACTCCTCTAATGCCCTCCCAGTTCCCAATGATCTCAGCTACACCCTCTGTAAATCGGTTTTTATGTATGCCCGCCTCACAAAAACCAAGGTAGGGATTAATTTGGGGAATAGGACTTTGAGGGATTCACTTAAAAGGCACAACAGAAACACAAGGCGGCAGAAGCAGCTCCTCCTCCCGCGAGCAGCACACCTGCACCTCTGACAAAACAGCTACAGGATCAGAAAGGTCTCCTGGAAGCCAAACCTTTTTTTGTTATGTGCCATTTATTTGTACAGCACGACTGTCTCGAGGGCACAAGAGGAGGAACAACCCAATAAGTAAACTAGAATCAAGGCTAACACAGCGACGCAAAAGAAAGAAAAGGGCCTGGAAAGAAAATGAGGAGAAAAAAAACACGACAGGGAGTTGGAGAGGTCAGCGATGAGGTGTTACACAAAGGGTTTCTCCGCCTGCCGAGCACGCCCAACAAGTGAAAAGGTTAAAGGTGAAGTTTGAGATATGACACCGAGGCAGTAAAGCTTCCTTTCATCAGGTTAGAACTACGGGATTTCTGCTGACTGCCTTCTATAGTTATGAGCTGTCCTGCTGAGGAGGGGAGCGATGGAGCAGCGCGGTGGGCACCTGGCAGCCAGCCGAGGTCAGCCCACCACACTCTGCATTTTCATCCTCTCAAGGGTCTCCAAGATCTGCTGGGAGGGAGGATGTCGAAACTAAGAATTAAATGACTTACAGACTTCATGGTCCTTAAACAGATAGATCACATGTGGTTTCTTCTCTAGCACTTCCCTCTGTACATCCAGCTGGTCACAATATCCTTCTGATCTACAGCTGCTGCCTTAAAGTCACCACATTTCACCCCACAGGCAGCTGCGTTTTAGTGCAGGAATGGATTTCCTCTGGATCTGGTCATTATTGGTCAACTCGATAAGGTGCTCTGAAGGTTTTTTTGGGACAGAAAAAGCACTGGATAGGCACACATCGCTAACAGATGGTGTGTTACCAACAAATCGACACAGCATACCCTTTTCTCTTTGGTTTCCTTCTGCCTCGGATGTCACAGTCCATATCAATTTCACAACAGTAAACACTAAACTGTGGCATTACAGAATGACTCCAGCAAGAGGCAAAGGCCAATTACAAGAGACAACTATTAATATATAATTATCTTTCTAATCAACTGTGATAGAAAAAGAGTACACGGGTGCAGACTCACATGCAAAATGTGATTTTTATCTCTCCTCCGTTCTCAGACTACAAAGACACAATTTTCTCTGTAGGATGTGTTTTTAGTGTTGCTCTCTATTTCACTTTCCACATCCAAAAGGAGACCCCAGATAAAATAAGAATTACTAATAAAGTATCATCATAACTGAATGTATACATTAAAACAAGCTTAAATAGAACATCTTATACACTGAGGCATATCTAAACCTGTAAGGAGTGGCAACTGAGAATTTGCAAAAGAGTCATCTATTTCTGATAATGCACATATTCTTTTTACAGCTCCATCAGGACAGAAATAAAACCGAGTCTTCAATTTCAGTTTTGCTTTTCCACATGTTTCACTTTCACCCCCCAGGCTCCAGCCTAGTCCTGCACTAACTCTGCCTCTGAGTCAGGAGCACATTTGACACCAAAATTCCACCAACCAAACCTGTTCTCTGTAGAAAATAAACCTCTCGATAGGTTTGTTAATGCATACCAACCTCCAATATGTTTTGGACAAGTCTGACGGGTCACTGCCCCTCTAGTTTTTAACAGGGAGCATGTGCGGTGCTGCAGACCCCCCTATGAAGACACAGCAGTCATTATTTACTATTCCTACCAATAGAGTTTATTTCCATCTTTAAATTTCTTCACATTGAATGGGATTTTGCTGAGCGCCTGCAAAGACACTGCTCTTCAGGCGGCAAGTCTTGACACTCACGTGTGTGTGTCCCCTTTCCCAAGTGTGACACTACACCCAAGCAGTCACCTGCCCTGAACTTGGCATGCAGGACACACATGGCGTTTCATGGAGATGTTCCCGTTCAATACTTGGAAACACAAAAGGAAAAAAGACCTCAAGTCAAATCCATCAGGGCAAAAAAATCTCATTGGCTGGAGAAGGGATAAAGCCCCAACCAAAATAAAACCCTAGGGCTGGGAAGTCCACCTGTTAAAATGCCTACCAGCGCCTGTATCTTTTTATTATTTTATTATTATTAAAAAAACCAACAAGACTGAACCACAGAGCTGTGCTTCTTCCCCGACAGGAATACAAATACTTCCCCCTGTGATGTCTTTTAAAATATCCTCTTTTCCAAAAGCAAACACACCCCGAGTGAACAAGTTACACGCCAGAGGCTCTCCTCTGCCCACGTACAATTAATTAGCTGCGTGGATTTTTAATAAAGCAACCTCTATTTGGCTTTTCTTTGAAATACGTGGCTGTACGCAATAAGGGGAGGAAGAAAACCACCCAAAACACAATAAATCCACCAGAGTTGAATACTAAGAAGGTCCGTTGCTGCTCAGGTATCATCATTTTTTGCTCGTTTCCCGATTTTACCTTTTCTCCCCCCCACCCAAAGCAGGATTTAGACGAAACAGGATCCAACTTTATTTTGTGCAAGATCTGCCTGGAAAAAAAAACCCAAAACAAAACCAAACCCCACGTCCACCCTTCTGGGGTGGTTTTGGAAGGTTTTGTTTTTGAAACAACACGTAACACACATGCAAAAAAAAAAAAAATTAAAAAAAAAGAGGGAAGGCGGGGGGGGTTAAAGAAAAAAAAAAAAACCAAACAAATAAAAGGCGTGCAATGGTTTCGGGGAGTTCA
>NW_010112832.1:0-13845 GCF_000699245.1 Pterocles gutturalis | reverse complement strand
GTGCGGGGGGGGAAGGCCTGGCGGGAGAGCAATGTGGAGCCAGGAGAGAGCAACCAAAAGCGCAATGTGGAGCCAGGAGAGAGCACTGAAACCAAAAGCGGAGCGAAGGCAAAAGAGAGCACTCTTCCAGGTGTTCTTACCTATATACTGGGCATGACGTGCATGATATGGAATAAATCATTGGCTGTTCTGAGTTTCAGTCTTAACATAAGGGCAAATCCTATGCTAGCAACTGGCTGTGCCTCTTTGCTCATCTGCTGACCTTGGCAGCAGAACAAAGCATTATTCTCTTATCAGCTCCTCTGAGCGTAAATCCAAAACACAGCCTCTTGCTAGCTATTTATGAAGAAGGAAAAAAAAAACCCCAAAAAACCAAAAAAAGACCAAAAACGACTAGCAGAGTTAACTTTAAGCAGTCTGTGCTCAACCCATGACAGGCCTTTAGCACAGTAAATATGTCCTAGAGCATATAAGCAGGGTGCAGCACTTC
This sequence comes from Pterocles gutturalis, assembly GCF_000699245.1. Taxonomy (NCBI): domain Eukaryota; kingdom Metazoa; phylum Chordata; class Aves; order Pterocliformes; family Pteroclidae; genus Pterocles; species Pterocles gutturalis. Next base: position 13,355 of record NW_010112832.1, on the reverse strand, counting down.
AATGGTTTAATTAAAATGTGTATCATTAAAAGTAAGCGGTGTATATTGGCACTTCTCTTGCACTGTTGACAAAATGTGTGTCAGAATACACAAATGTAGATATTAATTTTGTGCAAATTGAGCATGATATCTCTCTTCCTAGTTAGGCAAGAGGAAATTGCCACTTAAAAACATTTGACATTGTCCTGCAGCAGCCCTCTGCTCTATAGGGTTTTTAACCTATAAAACATATCAGAAGAAGGAAATCTGGTGGCAGCACAGAGGCACCCAAGATAAAATTGGTGGGCATTTTTAAGCAACAAAGATTATTCACCTTCATCTTCTCATTACATCCAAGAGAACAGGTGCATTTGAACAATTAAGGAAATCAAGGGAGAACCTTTATCAATGACATCCCTAATTGCTTAGATCACACCCTTAGCAGTGGAAATTGGTGATAAGATATCTAGATTCAAGCACCTGAGATCTCTCACTGGCTTTAGGAAGGGACGACCTGGTTGAGGATGATGGCCCCAAACAGGTTTGCTGCTGTGAACTTAATGACTAGCTTAATATTAAGGTGACACTAAGTGAGAATGATGCTGAGGCAGCCAAAGCTGTTGCTTGATGAAATGGTGCTAGTGGAGAGGTGCAAGGCTCTGATTTTTTGCAGAACACCATCTAAAACTTAACAAGGTGTTGTAGCACACCAAAGAGGATTTCAGAGTGAGCTTGAACAGATGAGAAAGACTCAAAGACAGCTGCAGAATGCTAGAAAGTCTTGTTATTACAGGTGATATGTGGAGAAGGCAAAGAAAAAAGAAGGCTTTTGTCAAGAATTCTGGAGCTTATATTGCCAAGGGCATTTGGGTTCTTTGGAAGAGTCAAGCTCAGAGGAAGGCTTTCTCTATTGCTTGAGTGTGGATCTCCTGAACCTGAGTTCTCTCTTGCTTTTATTTGAGAGAATATGAGACAGAGGCAGCTGTAAGACTTTGCAGGCATGTGACCCTCTCCAACAGCTATGAACTGCAGGAATATGGGTTGGAAAATGTAAGGTGACCTTGCTGGTGACATAAGATTGGAGTGGGTGTTCAGAGAAGGCAGTGAAATCCAAACGGGCACAGGATAAAAATCTCTATGCTGTGAGAAAAGTCAGCAGTGTGCTCTGCCTCAGCAGGTTGTTTGGGCAGTGGTGAAATGGAAGTAGTGGTGCTGCTGCTTTATACAGTACTAGGTAGGGAATATAGCATAAAGGAGAAAACTTCCTGTCTTACACAGTAGAACACAAGCCTACAGGCTATTAGAATATACACACGGGTTTGCTTCCAAAAAATTTGTATTATTATATCTAAATAAGGATTGGATCTTGACAGCTGCTGAAACTAGACAGGAGAGATGTTATGTCAAAATACAAGCTCCCAAAGACTTCTGCTGCGCACCTACAAAGTCACATGTAAAGAAGAAATTATTTTCTGTGAGGGTGGTGAGGCAGTGGCCCAGGTTGCCCAGGGAAGCTGTGGATGCCCCATCCCTGGAGGTGTTCAAGGCCAGGCTGGATGAGGCTTTGAGCAACCTGGGCTAGTGGGAGGTGTCCCTGCCCATGGCAGGGGGGTTGGGACTAGATGATCTTTAAGGTCCCTTCCAACCCCAACCATTCTGTGATTCTATGATTCTATATGGCTCTTTGGTAAATGTTGGCAAAATTCTGGTATCAGCTGTATACAATTCCTACTCGGATAAATTTGTTCCACAACTCTTTATGGTCTTTATTACCTTTGAAAAGAAGTATCCTTCTAATTAACTCCCTAAGCACAGTTTTTCAGTTTTTGGAAAACTTTCCCAGCAACATACCTAGAAAATGCACAGTACTTGTGAAAGAACTAACTTGTACAATAGCATGTTACGATCTCGTAGGAAGGATGGTTCCTTGCCTGGGGGTGTTCAGCATCTGAACTGATAAAAACAGACAAGAGAGAATGAAATAATGCTCCAGAAAAGCAAACTGGAACTATTACATTCAAGGTACATACACTGCAAAGTATTAACGTAGAAACACGACACAGAGCACAAAGAACACCATACTGAAAAATATCCATAAATACAAACAAAGCACATCTGCAGCAAAGATGACATATCCATCTTAATTGTATATCCTGATAAAATCATACTGAATCAGACAATGATTAAAGTCACTTTGGATACATCGTTGTTAGGATTTGAACCTACGCTTTTAAGTCTTCTTTTACATTTCAGGAATGAGAGCTTTCAATTATGCATCCATCTGTGCCATACTGTACTACGTAATGAATATAAAGTCTCAAAATGCTTCTTGCAGACAAAAATGAACAGCTATATTTGCAGTGTGTCTGCAAGGATGGAGTTTACCCTTAGGCAATGGGCCATACCAAATAGTTAAAAATAAGTTAACTCTCGCTTAAGTCCTACTTTTGCATGTTATGCAGTTAGTAGGTGAGTTTTTTTGCACTGGGCAAATGCCTATAGGTGAAGTTCACCCTAACACATTTTCTGGGGCATTATTACTTTGATTTCCCCCACATTTTCATGTATACCTCCTCCTCCTCTTTTTTTGTACAAAATTATCCTGTATCAAAGCAGTGATAGGGATGACTTTAGAGCACCATTCAGATCAGGGTATAATGTTCATCACTACATGTTAAAGTGCTGATGTCTCAGTTTCCTGACAGCACAATGAATAGAGTTTAACCATCCCTTTTTCAGTACTACAAAGTTTTCTTCTTTCAAGTTTTAAAGTGCTCTGATATTCTATGATGAGGGCACCCTATCAGAGTTGAATACAATCCCAAATATAATACTACAGAAAGAGTGGACAAAGCACCTTCAGTTAAATAACTTGAACTGGGTAGGAGAAATGCAGTATTACATTATCTATTATGTAGAAAAAAACCCAACACAATCAAATGTTCCTGTATACCAATGGCAGAAAACCTGCCTTACTAGGAATCAAGAATGTGAACTGAATTTGAAGAATAATACCTACTCAAGCATTAAGACTGACTGAAAAAATAAGGCTTTTCAGGGAAAAAAAAAAAAAAATAAAAGCAAAACCTGAAAGTACTTACATTTAGTATTATAGGAAAAACTAAACCAATGATAAACATTGGGAATTCCGGAAGTGTAAGTATAAGGAAAGGTTCATAAAGTGCCATCTAAACCTGCTTAATCATTGAAAGAGTTGTTCTTATTTCTTTTCCAACATAGCTTTTTACATGTGAGGGACAAGAAAGGCCTTATGTCCCTTTTCATACCAAACTTTTCCTGTAAGGCAAGGTTTGGCATTCTCTTACTAGCTACTGTTCTTCATAGTTAACTCTGTCCTAGCCAAAACCAGGACACATTCTGAACAGGATATCAGATGCGCCTTCTAAGATTTTCCTACTAAGATTTAGTAAGATCTACTTCACACCAAATTTCATACCAGAGCCACGCAGAAACATCATGAACGACACAAATTTACTGTGATTAGCCAGTAGTTTTTGCTTCTCCAGAAGGTAGGACTTGTCTTGGGATAAAGAATAGCACTGGGAAAATGGAATAAGAACTGATGTGCTATTCAGATTTGCCTTTGTTAAGGGAATCTTCCAGCTCAATCTTCAATACCTTTTCTTGGATTTAGGAAAGCAACAATAGCTGGAGAAAAGACACATCCTTTTGACTTCTGGGTGCAAGTAACGTTCACTAAGTTCCCATAAACTCATTCCATAAAATATAATTAAATTGTATGGGAGACATCACAGCCAGGCTTGATTTACTACTACAAACTCCCTCTGCCATAGACAAGAATATTTTTTGCATTTCCTATTTGATAAATAGTGACATATTCTCAAATTTACATCTGTGTCAAAGAAATTCAATTTTTTCCCTTGAATTTTTCATATTTCCAGTGAGAACAGGGACTAACTGTCTTAATTTTTAAAGAATTTCCTACTAAATGTTAAGTTTTAATTAATTATCTTTTTTTTAGAAGAAAAATTCCTGTAGCAGCATTTAGTTTGTCATTGAATAGCAAGTCATTCAATGAAGAAAAATAAAAATAATATTCTTGTTATCAAATCAATGTTTTACTATGCAATATCCATTGACCTTCATCATGTGGGATCACAGGAAAAATATGAATTAGTGACACAGCATTACACATTTTTCTATGAAATTGAAAGTGGTAATCTTTCTTTCTCTATTAGGAATAAAAAAGATATAGACAAGTTTCCAATTAAGAAACCTCTTGCTTTGTGTGCAAGGAATGCACACAGAGAACATTAAGAACAAGCTGTCTTGTAAGGAGAGGTAGTTTTATACAAGGTGTTTTAAAAGTATAATGATGCATTTATAGAGGAGCACACTGTAATCCAAACCTAGTACTTCTAATATTACCAGTGATTTTTTCAACTGCTCTGCTTTTTGTTAATGCCCACCACCCTCTAAGTTCAGACTTGCTCAAATGGAGCGACAAAACACCTTTGGTATGGCAAACATCCACAGGGTCTAATTTTTCATCAGAGAAGGTGAGAAAAGCAAAGTTCCTCTTCATGTGTACTAACAAAACCAACATGAAAATAACTACAGAGTAACCTACAGGTGCTTCAGGAATGCTTTAAGTTGATGCTTCCATTGCAGGAAAACCAAAATTCAGCCTGCATGTCAGTCACGTCACACCAGTGGAGAATTAAGCCTGAAATTTTCTGTTAAAGTGCGAAGTCCTTCCTAAAACCGAGAGCTTAGATTTTTTTTTTGTGGTTTTAGAGGAAATTTCAAAGTAAGAATTTGTTAAAAGTGTGACAATAAGTCAGAAAGAGCAAAATTAATTATGTTGTTTCATATGTAGATGTTAATGACTTAGACTGCAAAACCAGAAGCATGTTGCCATTTCAGTGGAGTTAAAGTCTCTTTATTTAGGCATATGCCAATCATTGTACTGTACTTAAAGTATTTCAACCACTTGTTTTAGATCTGAGTGTGGGTGTGTTCTAATATTATTTCATTTGAAATTATTATGGCTACATACTTCAGTAATTTTTAATTAACACCACACAGATTCATCAGTTAACCCAAAGTACTTAAATCTGACAGTAGGTGGTGGTGTTGTAAGTGGAAGTTTTGCATTTTTATCTTCTAAGTTTTTGTCTATGCCTTTAAAAAAAAATTCCTAAAAGTGCAGCACTGACTACACTTTTTAGAAGATTTCGTTTTCTTTTCCTACATCTGTCTAGAGCTAGAGAATTTAAAATTTTGTTTTCCAGTCCTATCAGGGCTTTAATATGAGATATAATTGTTTTGCTTATCCTGACTCACTGAAAACTGCCTAAGGGCCTTCAAAAAACAACACAAAATCCCTACAACCCATATATATATGCAAACACTTAGGGAACCCCTACCAATGACAACAGCTCAGGGAACAGCCCTTCAGGAACTGTCCTTCCTGCAGTCCTCCAGGCGCAGACTGCTCCAGCGTGGGTCCCCATGGGGTCACAAGTCCTGCCAGCAAACCTGCTCCAGCCTGGGCTCCTCTCTCCATGGGGCCACAGGTCCTGCCAGGAGCCTGCTCCAGTGTGGGCTTCCCACAGGGTCACAGCCTCCTTTGGGCATCCCCCTGCTCCGGTGTGGGGTCCTCCCCAGGCTGCAGGTGTGTCTCTGCTCCCCCGTTCCCTCCATGGCTGCAGGGGCACAGCTGCCTTGCCATGGGCTGCACCACGGGCTGCAGGGGAACCTCTGCTCTGGTGCCTGGAGCCCTGATCTACTCATTCACTGGCCTTGGTGTCTGCAGAGCTGTTTCATCACAGAGGTGCTACCACCATCAGTACTTGTCTCAGCCTTGGACAGCAGCAGGTCCATCTCTGAGCCAGCTGGCATTGGGTCTATTGGGCATGAGGGAAGCTGCTAGCAGATTATTACAGAAGCCACCCCTATAGCCCGTCCACTACCAAAACCTTGGCACACAAACACAATACACTGGAGTGTGATGTTATCTTGCTGAACTCAAGTGTCTCTCTGAAGTCTAAATTCACCCGGAAATTCAATTTTCTATTTGTGTCATTCATTAGTTTGTAGGAAAAAGCCTCAGGTTTGAAATTCTATCTTCCTCAAATTATTGCTACTTTTTTAAAATCTAAAAATCTTCTATACATTTGCTGTAAACTGGAACTTCTGACAGCTAGAATTATAATCTTAGTTCTCTTAAAGAGGATATAATCATTCACCATCACTCACTCATTTAAAAACATAACTATTTAATTTCTTACAATTCATACCCAGTAGTTATATTTTTAAGTTTGATCATTTATGTACTAATTGATTTTGTCACAGGAAACCACAGTAATAGCTATAAGGAACCAGAATTTTACCCTAGAAGATGCAGTAAAGCAATGTATCTACTAGACTTGGACAAACTGAAGGCTCCTACCAGAGCAGGTCAACAATAATCACGGAATCCACTTCTCTCAGATAATCCAGATATAATGGGAAAAGGAAGTAGAAGACATGTACGTATCATAAGCAATGCTTTTTAAGTTTGCAGGTGACTAATCTTACAAAAGCCCACATTCCTATTTTATTGTCAATAAAGTAAAAGACTGTGTTTTGAAGAAATGTTACTCATATTTTATACTTGCACGTCCCTTCTGCTAGAAAACTGGAGTTGGTAAAAACAACAAAACTCAAAATAAGTTTGAAAATTCATACTTCCAATATTACTATACTAGAGGTATGCCTATAGTTACTAGCTATCCATACTTCCTAGCTAGCCTTCCCAGATAAATAGTCTTACAGTAGACTCTCCATCATATCTGAGCAGCTTATCAAATCATCTGTCATAATGGCACACAACTAAAGTATTCTTACATGTCCACATAACACTAGCAGGATGATATGCAAGACAATAGTCTCAATACTGAAAATCCTAGCAAGTTTTAATAATTGAAATGTTTAGCCATAAGTGAACCATTATTCTTCAGTAATGTCAGGCTGCAAGAAAAGAGCATTTGAATAAAATCAGTTTCTCTGTGAAACAGTAGACCAATTTAAACATCTTTTACATTCATTAGTTTGTGTTTGTTCCATTTTAGACCTCCTCCTTATAGTAAGTGATCCCAAAGATTTTACCTCAGCAAAGGAGAAAAAGATGTCTCCAACTGCCTTCTGATGCAGTCTTTCCTGAAAACAGTAGCTGTGACTCATTGTTAATAGACTGTTCCCATTAGACAGTGGTATGCAGTAGGCACAGAGGTCACGTTTTTGCAAAGTACATTTCTTGACTGGTGGAAGTTTGACAAAACCTCATTCTTTTTCTCCTTTTCTTCCTTCAGATCTTCCTATATTATGGAAGAAGAAGTAAATAGGTATAGGTAGGTATGGAATAGAAGATCTTTTCAATCTGTTTTACAGTGAAGATAATATATGTTCATGATATTGAATTCTTCCCTTGTGGAATAATTGAAAGAGTCTCTGTTTACGTCTATACTATTTTTTTTGTTAAATCAATGGGGAAAAACACTTCTACATATAAATAGAAGGAGTAAATACTATGTCATACTTTAAACTTCAATTACTTAAAAATATCTTAAGAAAGTCAGCATAATCATAAATAACACCCAAAGAAAACATGTTTTTTAAAATGTCCAGCAAGCTATGCTAAATTGTAATAGATTCCATTACAGTGTTTTCCTCTACCACATCAGAACTGTCTTCCTGCCAGTACCACTTCCTGCAACACTGAGGAAGATATTTCATATATATTGTATAGACCTAAGGTTGGAGTCAGGACTCCCTTTCCAAATATAATAGATAGACATACACATATGTGTATATCATTCTGATAATGAGCATCAAAGATGGAGAAATAGTTTAAAAAAAAAAAAAAGAAAAGGTGAGGGAAGGGTGATTCTCATTTATATAGGCTTTTTATTTAGTATAAATTTACCAAAAAGCCAAAGACACTGGTGTGCTTCCACAACAGTGGATAAAAACTCATGCCTGAAACAGCAGCTCCAAGTACTCAAAGATGTGGTTTCTACTTCTAGACAAAACTTTTTAAGAAAGAAAAAGTCTGCTAACCCTCCATTATCCTTTTCCCCCATGTTTTCCTTCTTGTCACAACTGTTATGCATCCAGTCCCAAACTTCCTCTCCATCTTTCCCCAGAAAGTGAGGTATGAAAGGGCTGACATACGAGGACTCCAGGTTCTTCTACTTTTCTACATGGTTTTTAGAAGAAGAAACTTGATTTGTATCTGATATTATCAGTGTGCTAATTATCCAAGAAAGTAGGCGATCTCCATGTTCTGCTTTCCAGAATGATAAGAAACCAGTCAGTCTCAGGAGAGCATGACTAAAGAATTTATTTTCCCTCATGACTGAAGCCTTATTTCCCCAGCCCACTGAATAACCTAGTTCGTTTGTTCTGAAGACAGGATCAGCTTATAAGCTAACTGGTTCAGATCCTGTGACATTACCGGAAAGCAAAACACTGGGCAGTAAACAAGCATTATAGATCCTGTGACATTACTGGAAAGCAAAACACTGGGCAGTAAACAAGCATTATAGATCCTACCTACATATTTTTTTTTAAAAAATAGGACTTACAAAGGAAAGAAATGTTTTCTGGCGACAGTTGCAGAGTTATTTTCAAATGTCAGGCACATCGTGGGTGAAATCTATACTGCCTATGACTTGCTCTTAAGAACATTTTTCTTCAAAACAAATGCTACCACTGGATTTATAACCAAAAAAGCCAACAAAATATTACAGGCTCTTCCACACCCGTAACGTTGACTTCCACAGTATACATAGTACAAGCATTAGCTATGCCAGACATTGTGTGAGCAGTGCTATATTTATATTTCAGTTACTACCATAAATACAAGAGTCCAACACCGGTTTTACTGTGAATTATATATTTTCAATACATAAAAAACATTTCCTCAGTGGATGTTGGATCTGAATTCTTAGTATCTGTTACGGCCTCACAAAAATATTTCCCTGTGCTTGTTATATATTTTACCTTATCATACACATATTCTGTTGTATAATTTGAGTGCATGTTTACTCCAAACTGAATGTTGGACTAATTTATGCCTCTGGTAGAAGCCATAAGAGTGACCTTTTTCCACAATTTTTAAGTAATTTGTTTGAGTTAGTGGGTTTCTTGACATGTATTTAATTTGTGTGTGTTTTCCTGAACATTAGTTGCTGCAGTATTTTTGATATTTCAGTGGGTTTTAGCAGACTTTGCTGTATTGTTGTTGCTGTAAAGCCAAAAAAGTGTAGCAGCATTCCAATATCCAAATGAATCAATGTCTAAAGGTTCTCTCTGCCTTCTTTGCTCTGCTCTTGTGAGACCCCACCTGGAGTCCAGCTGTGGAGTCCTCAGCACAGGAAAGACATGGACCTATTGGAGAGGGTCCAGAGGAGGGCCACAAAGTTCATCAGAGGACTGGAGCACCTCCCGTATGAGGACAGGCTGAGAGAGTTGGTGTTGTTCAGCCTGGAGAAGAGAAGGCTCTGAGGAGACCCTCTAGCAGTCTTTCAGTACTTAAAGGGGGCTACAGGAGAGATGGGGAAGCACTCTTTATTACAGAATGCAGTGATAGGACAAGGGGTAATGGCTTTAAACTGAGAGAGGCATATTTAGATTAGATATTGGGAAGAACTTTTTAATGTGAGAGTGGTGAGGCACTGGCACAGGTCGCCCAGAGAAGCTGTGGATGCCCCATCCCTGGAGGTGTTCAAGGCCAGGCTGGATGAGGCTTTGAGCAACCTGGTCTAGTGGAAGGTGTCCCTGCCCAGGGCAGGGGGATTGGAACTAGATGATCTTTAAGGTCCTCTCCAACCCCAATCATTCTATGATTTTGTTCTATGATTCAATGAAATTAGGATATTTGAGATAAAACAGTCAATGAAACAAACAAACATACTCCTCATATTTGAGATTGTAACACAGAATAGCGTGTGCATTATTGGCCAAAATCTTCTCCTGCTTATGCCATAGCTACATGGAGATTTTAATTATAAATTTGTCATATTTTGGTTACTCAAGTGCATTACTAAACTTTTGCTGAAGATAAAACAGATCCAACTATAGAATCTTGTTTAAATAATAATACATTAGATGTCTAATTCATGTCAGCTTAATTATGCTTTTCACCACTGTTACTCAATTACCATCATAACTCAACTAGCAACTAAATAATTAAAATATAAAAAAGAATGTGTGTTTTTTAACCCCCACTTCTGATGAACAGCTTTTATAGACTGTCGAATTACATTTAACTGCTTATTTATAGATTTTTCTTCTCTGTTTCCCAGAGTACAACCAGAACACCTGACATGCATTAGAAAATATATCCACTGATATAAAATGTGCAAAACTAAGCTCATTTAGGGGGGAAAAGTATAGACTAATTAAGCAAGATGCCATCATTTGTACAGTCTTAGGAACAGAGTTCACAGTGAAGCCCAGGTCTCTTGAAATGCAGTTCAACATGAAGAGCATTAGACTTTTTGTCATAGACACATTTGTTTTAATTTGAAGGTCAAAAGCTTTTTGATCTTGCTGCAAGCTATTTTTGGCCAAAAAAAAAAAAAAATCTGTCCATTGTTACTAGAATTGTCCCTGATAACATTCAAACTGTACAAACTATGAAAATTTGACCATATTTTAGAAATTTTTTATGACACAGATGTTTGCTGAGAAAATTTTGCATTTTGTCTGAACCATAGTAAATAAGCATAGGTGCTTGAGGTATAGTAAACACTATAGTAAGATACAAATGCAGGGTAAACTTTCTATAAAATAGAAAATTTGTAAGTACAGTAGGTCAGAGTTACATTCTCCAAAACTGTGGAATTAAATTGTATGAACCAGTATTCACAATGACTCCAACTTGTTTTAATAAAGAATTTTGGTATCTCATGAGACTGCCCCCATTCTTGTGATCTGCTTTTGTTTGTTCGTGGAATTCACATGTCTTACTTCAAATTTGACCAATATTTATTTTTTAAACTTCCCTTCCACGCTTGTCTAGTGGGAAGCAGAGTAATTTCCTTACATTTAAAGAAAAGCTGAGGCAGCAGTAATGCACTTCATAAGAATTGTTTGATTTGTTTTCCTCTTTTGGAAGTTAGATTCTAAACTCACATTAGTATGACTGCACTGTACTGGATTATTGAAATAATACTCATTAAAAACAAGCTTGTTTTATTGTGGGGGTTTTTTTTTTTCCTGCAATAACACCTTTCTACTGTCCAACAGAAACCTTAGGATTATCACAGGGAAAAGTAGTTGTAAGTAGCTCCAACAGAGCCCAGGGAAAAAGTTTTATAAAGATGCATATTATGCAATGCTAAGCAGTTAGAGGTTGAGTACAACCAAATTTAACCACTGAAATCTGCACAATTATTGAAAATCAGAGAGACAGTGAGACAAGTAAGAAAGGCTCATCTTGCACAGTATTCTTGAAAATTTCTCTTAATTTATTTGGATATTTTTTAAGATCTGTTTCTTTCAAACAGCTAAAAAAAAGCATTTATATTTCAGAGCAAATATTACTATTCACAAAAGTTCCTTATGACAGGTATGAAAGATTACTGGCATGGGACAGTATAACAAATTCCAGAAGTTATCTGACATACTACATTTGTGAACATGTGCATGTACCAAAGAATTTTCAAAAGTATTTTTTGCATATGCTATTTTGACATTTTAATATAATTAACTGGCATTTAATTTCAATGAAGTACCATGTAGGCACCCTGTCACAATGATATCCTTTGAATTGATTAATTAAGGTTAGAAGGGTTGAAAAGAGCAAATAAATTTTAATCTGAGATAAATGAATTTTGTTGGCAGTTAAATACAACAGGAAATTGAGGCTTGCAAAGTAGGTCCAGCAGCAGAATAGTCCTGTAAACTAATGCTAGAAGTAAAAGACAGTGTCCTGCATTCATTATATTCTTACGTTTATATCGTATTTAATTTCTACAAAATTTATATAAAAGGGTACCAAAAGATTTCAAGAACAATGGTCCTGTTAATGAAGACAAAACTAAGAAGAAAAAAATTTTCCCAGTTTAGAAACACTGGAGAGAAAAAAATCTACTCTAGACAATATTTATCTTGTCTCAACTGCTTCTCATCTATAAGGGGAAAAAGTGTGGTTTTATTTTTCAGATGGCCTGACAACTGCAAAGTTAGAAACTACTTTGAAACACATGCATTTTTGAATTTGAGGGCTTCCAGAAAATACTTGTCCAGAAAAACACTTTTTCATGTGAATTTAGCTCCTGTTTGAAAGTGCAATTTATATTAATATCTGTAGTTGTGCTATAGAGAGTAAACATGCAGAGAATGGAAGCAAAAAACTTAGGGATCCAGGATATTTACTGGACTATACCAACATAAGGTGTTTGCTCATGGGATATAACTAATATGAAGCCATTTCCAACACCACTCAATCTTCTGCTCTTATCCTCAGTGAGAAGATAAGTAAATTAAATAAACAAACAAAAAAAACATTTTGTTTTTTGAAAAAGTTGAGGCACCCTGTAGTGGACAAAGTCTTACATTGCATCACTATTTTACACTTCCTGGAAATAAATCCTGATCAACAGCCCAGAAAGACACAAACAAGATGCAAACACACACACCCAACAAGAATCAAACAAAAAACCAAACCCTAAATGCTACTGAAACAATATATTTCCTTTTTTTTTCTTTGGGGACCAAGCAAAAAATGTTTAAAAAACCCATTAAAAAAAAAAAAAAAAAAAAAAGGAGGAATTACAATTATTGTAATATTCAACAGTTTTATCAATAAGGTCAACAGACAAGTGTTTGATATTGGCTACTATAAGAAACTCAATGAAGACTCTATGCTCATCTTTCACTTGGGGCTCAAAATCAATTCTCAGGGAAACTGTACTGCCTAATGCACTTGTCTAGGATTTATCTTTTCCTCTGTGTTAGTTTTTCCTGAGATCTATAAGCAAAGGTGTGTGATATCTATCCAGAGAATCCTTACCAGAGAATTGACAGGTTTTAATAAAACATTTCTTTAAACCTCACTATCAAAAGAAGAATATAACTTATTTTGGAGTCTACAGGATAAAACATTACCACACAGCAGTACTTTGCTGGCTGCCCTTTAAGCCACCAGCTTGCATGCTAATACTCAGTACAATGATGACAACCAACCTGCTTTGAGTAATTTACAAAACCAAGACCAGGAATCAGAGTACTCATTTAAACATGTTGCCAGCATTATGCACTCACTTTTAACTCTCAACTAGTGCCTTTAATAAGCACTTCTTCAAAAATACAGGCATCACAGAATCACAGAATGTTAGAGA
>NW_010112831.1:43116-45245 GCF_000699245.1 Pterocles gutturalis | reverse complement strand
CTCCCAGGACACACACACCCTCCAGCTTCACCCAGAGGGGTTGAAGCTGCTCCCAACACTTCACCATCCCATTTCCAGCCTGTCCACCAAACAGGAGGGCAGCTGATACCTTTGCTGGTGCAAATAAAGCTGAAATTGGTCTTTGTGCTGGGGGGGTATCCAGGGTCCATTTCCTTTGGGCTAAAATTCATTTATCTGAACCAGGGTAGAGGGCTCTGCTCATGCCTGCAAATGGACCCGCAGCATGTCCTGCTTGCATGCACAAAGATCCACGTGCAAGGAGGTATTTGCAGGGTCAGGGACTAATAATTTAAACTGCTGAGCAAAATAAATAAGTGTAAAGCAAAACCAAACCCAGAGCACCGCAGGAGCGGGCGATATTGTTTGCTTTTCAAATAGACACACAAAAAATACAAACAGTAGCAGGAGGGCTACGGAGATTAAAATTTTTATAAAAACAAAATACCAGAAATCCCACCAGGAAGCGGTGTTTCCATTTTGTATGTGCATAAGATTAGCAACACTTTGCTGCCTGCTGCGAGTGTCCCTCTCCCCCCTCCTTTCTGCAGAACTTTGACAAAAACCTGATCTTTTTTGGGAAAAAAAAAAAAAACCCAAATGATTGAAATTTCCTGCAGAAAATATTGACTTTTTAAATTGGAAACTGCCCTCGCTCTGGCCTGGATGGCAGCCAGGAAACAACCCCTTTTTATTTTTCCCACACAAAAATTGAAAAAATTGAAAGGAAATTCGATGCTTTCCCTGCAAATCTCGGCGTTGTCATAAACCCGATATCCATAGGGCTGCGGGGGGAGGAGAAGGATGGCCAGGCTCTGAGGAAAGGAATTGGGAGCCCGAGCAGAGCAAGGCTGCAGCTGGATGGATGCTGCTGCTGGGTTTCACGCCTTCCCCTCTGCATCAGGGGTGTGGGGTCCTTGGGGCAGGGGGGGACCGCAGACCCTCGGCTGTTCTTTGCATGACCCATGCGATAGGATTTGTTCTTCTGCCCTGCCAGGCTTTGCTCTTTCTTGCAAAAGTTTGTCTGAGCAATTTCTGCTGCAGCCCGGTGCTGGGCTGGTACCTGCAAACCAGCCCACGGTGCATCCATGATTTTCCAGGGAATATTTTGGGAATGTGTTCAGAGAACAAATGTGCAAACAGCACAGGCAAAGGCCAGGAGCATCCGTGCCAGCAGATGCTCACGGGTGTGCATTTGCTTGTCCTGAAGGCAATAAATGCGCGGTGTGCGTTGAAGGGAAAGGTGCTGGGGAGGGATGTTGGGGGTCAGTGCTGCTAGCTCCAGGGGAGGGACGGCAGCCGTGCTGGGGGGCTGCAAACCCTCGCCAAGCAGAGCCATGCATTCTGACAAGTGTTAAAGCATGGAGCCAAAAATCAGATCTATGGGGTGACTCGGGTGGCAATGGAAGTGATGCTCCCGGGCTGTGGATTTTGGGCTCCCAGTGCTGCATCCCCTGAGCTCTCAGTGCTGGGAGAGCCCCAGTCCCCGCGGGGTTGGTCTGGGTGCTGTGCCGAAATCATGGCAACCTGGGCTGTAAATTGGGGTTCCTGAAGTGCCACCACAGGGCTGTTTGGTGCCAGGTCCCTGGGTAGCTCATGCCTGCCCTGAGCCTGCTGTGGTCCTTGCGAGTGCTTCCCTGTGGTAGGGAGATGTTTTCTGCTTGGCTTTAGCATCTGTGGATATTTGACTTCTGAAGTTTCAAAAGTGTTTTATTACTCTGCATTTTAAAATAATAAATGATGTGTGTTTTGAAAGCAGAAAGTCACTGTACAGAAAGCACAACTGGAATTTAGTCTTTTTCATTGCAAACAGTGTGGAAATGGCTGGTTTGGCTAAACTGATTTGCTTTCCATTCCTCTTGTTCCATTTGGTCCCCTAACGCCTTGTCGTTGTCCTTTGAACCACTCCTGAGCCCCCGGGGCTCCTCTCTCTGCTGTTGTGTGTCCAAAGTGAGCTTGGAAACGGGCAGAGCCGGTGCTGGGAGGATTTCTGGACCGGGCAAGGGTGATGCTGAGTGCATCCCCAGCACCAGGACCCAGGCAGCCGCCCCCCTGCAGCCCCCAGCCCCGCTCCCCTCTGGGGTGCCCACGTTCCCCCCGGGACCCAACCC
>NW_010112831.1:39664-42978 GCF_000699245.1 Pterocles gutturalis | reverse complement strand
CGCAGAAGGCTGGAGCCAGCATTTGAATAATGAATTCTGTTTAAGACTGAAAGCTCGGAGATCCATCTGTAACAAGACTCAAAATAATTACAGCTGATGATTGCCTGGTGCCTCAGCCAGAAAAAACAGAACAGATTTTGGCCGCCAGCAATTACAAGCAGCACCCGCTCGAGCACAGGGAGAACTTTCGGAACGAATTCATGAATACATTTGCCTGGATCGGGAGCGATGGGGATGACGATTCAGGGTGCAGGATATCTGCGTTCACATGGCTCCTGGACCCCTTCTCCGGGGGGGGGAGTTGGGGACATGGGTGTCCACTTGGGGTGTGCCTGCCGTCCCCTGCCCATCTGCAGCATCCTTTGGGGCTGGGAGGAGCAGAGCATCCGCACCTGGACCAGTGCACTGGGATGAGAATTGGTGGGCAAGTGGGGAAAGAGAAGGAAAATGGGTAAAAGCATGTTATTTTCTCATCTCTCTATAATATTGCAGCTATTTTATTCCCATCTCGCTGCCAGGGGTGGCCCAAGCATTTTGGACACAGCTCGGATACCTCTGTTTTCTCAATTTTTGTCCCCAAAGTGGGGTTGAGATGGGGCATTCCCAGGAGCAGTGGGGTACCCAGAGGTGGCAGGAGGGGTCTGACAGATTTTTAGACCTGACTCTGCCAACCGTTTGCCCTCTTCTCCTTTGGTTTAGTCTTGTTGCTTTGTGGGCAAAAGCTGAGCGGAGAAGGAGGGTTTCTCCGCCCAGCTGCCGAAAACGTCTATGCTGTCCCCAGCAGCCCTGCACATCTCCCAGGCTCAGATTTTCTTCCATATAATGGGGATAATTTATCAAATACTGAATAATATGCTTTCCTTCTTCCATGCCTCTTCCACGTATCATTTCAACCGACTGAAAATTGTCAAATTAGACTATTTTCCTTGGCTGTTCTATGTAGGAGCGGGGGGAGCTGAAGGCTTTGATAATTGCACCGTGCGCTCCGCCGCTGTCTTGTAAAATAAGCCACGAGTCAAAATGTTATTGCCCGAGCTTTGAGGAATGCCCTCGCTGGCAAAGCCTAGGCTATCTCGCCTGAGGTTAGATACTGGGGATTTTTAAAAGTCTGTTTTCTTTGCCCCCTAGAGCGTGGCTGCCCGAGCCTGGCGGAGGCTGATGCGGGGAAACCTCGGCCGCCGGCTTCGTGAATCGCTCGGGGACTGTAAGTACATTGCGCTATCGCTTTTTTTCCCATCCACCGAAATTGCATGTGCTTTGAATTGTCCTGGCGTAATGCGTCTATATTCATCATTGCTCCCTTATCTTGTTCGGCTCCAATCTACAAGGATCTGCTTAGTTCTCCTCTGCACCTTAAATTCTCTTTTATCTCAACTGGTGTCACCGCCAGAGCCCGCAGACAGCTGGAGCATCCTTCCTCCTGCAGCTGGAAAATGTGTGTGCGGAGACTCCCTGCTCTGTCCCCATCCCTGGCGTTGGCACGGGACATGGCGTTAAGGTGGATGCGGTGGTTGGTTGTACACGGATGCCTCTGTTCTGCGGCCGTCCTCGTGGGTGTGCGTGGTCCTGGTGGGAAGGATGAATTGCTCTGCCCAAGCTGGGAGAGCTGATGCATCCCTGGGTATTCCCGTATCTGGGGCAGAATGCGTGTGGCCAGGTTCTGGGGTGTTTTCCTTCGGGAAATCTCTTGCACTTGTACTTTGTGTCCGAGCTAAGGTGAATGCAAAACCAGAAAGCGCTTTATTTCATGCCAAAGCAGCCTGCCAGCCCTGTGTAAATGCACAGGCAGGTTTTGCTGGTCCTTCCTTAGCGTTTTGAGCTGATCTCATATTGCCAGGGAGGATTTTGCAGGTCTTTGATTTCTGTTGGTGTTAAGATGGGAGATATTAAGATGTTGGTATTAAGCTGGGAGGATTTCTTCTTCAGTGATCCAAGTTATGTCCTCCCTTTCTGTTTTTATCATTGGAGCTGGTTAAATAAGACAAGACTGCGAAATGACTTGTGACTGGGGTGCCTGGTGCTTCTCCTAGAGATTTCCATTTAAACCCTGCTCCGTCCCGTGATATAGGAGCCGCTTGGGCAATATAGACTGTGCAGCATCACTGAACGGGGACCCAAATAAAGGGAACAGCTGGTTAATCAGTTCGAGTGGCTGGGAACCAGTTTACCGTGCATTAAGTATTCTTTGATTCTGTTTAATTGGGACGTTGCGGAGACCCTGACGTCCGGTAATAAGGACAGTGGGAAGCTGATCAGACAGCTCGTTAACACTCAATTAATGTCGCTCTGTACGGCGCAGCAGTAACTTTTAAAAAATGTATGCGCGCAGCCGAGGTGGAATGAAATCGCGACGGCAATTTCCAGAGGGTCTGATCCGGGGCTGCCGGGGTGCGTGTGCGCAATTGAAGTGGAATTAAAAGTTGAAGTGCAATTTTTTTAGGTGAATGCAGTCACTTTACACAGTACAGAATCAGTTCATTTTTAATTTATAGGCGCAATTAAAGCGCGCTAAGAATAAAATTCATAAATCTTTAGCTAAGTGACCGTGATTCTTCTTGAAAACTCTTTTTTTGTTCCTCCTGATGCGGGCGATGTGGGCACCTGGTGTGCCTGGAATGATAATAGCAGCCAGCTATTCCCCTTCGCCCTCTTCCCTGTCAATCCTACGCAGGCTGTATTAATCCTGCCTAGCTGTGCCCTTGCCATGCCTGCGTGCTTGCTTTGCACCTGCGTCTGGAGAAGGGCTCAGACGCAGGTTGAAGTGTCGGGTTTTGGGTGAGCTGAGCCGCGGGGGCAAATTCTTGCCTGGGTTATTTGTTCAGCTGCAGAAATGGAGCACGGGGCCCCAGAAACCATCCTTCCTCTAGCTCGGGGGAGCTGTCGGCTCCGCTTTGCATGTTGCAGCACCTGAGATGCGAAGGGACGTGTCCCTGAGCATCGCGGGGCTGAGAGCGGTGGCCGTGGCCGTACTGGGAGCCCCGGCAAGGAGTTGCATGGAGAGGTAGTAACTGGCAGAGGAAGGAGGAGGCTCACGGTACTCCTCCGGCTCTCAGAAGAGGTGTCTTGGTCTGTAATAGCTCTGGAGGGTTTTTCCTGACATGGATGGAAGAGGATCTCAGTCACTTCCCATCATTTTCCCGCTGGCCAGACCGTGGCCACGCTTGGTGTAGCATGGCTGGAGGGGTAGTGGCCATCTCTGCATTTCCCTAACGAGCCCTGGCTCTGCTAACGAGCCTGTTGCTCCTTGGCGAAGCAGGTCCAACTGAGAACCTCTGCTCTGAGGGGGGCACAGCTTTGATCAGGGGATGCTGCTT
>NW_010112831.1:30132-39605 GCF_000699245.1 Pterocles gutturalis | reverse complement strand
GGGGATGATTCCCCGCCGGCTGCTTTGTAACTCAGCTCCCTCCAACCATTCATCGCTGTCAATCACGGATTCATTTAAGGGCCTGATTCCCCCCTTCTTCCTTTTCTTTTCTTTCTTTTTTTTTTTTTTTTATTACATCTGCACACTCAGTCATGCAAAAAATTACACGATTTCAGCGATTCAGCTGACTCTGGTCTCGGATCGCGAGGGCTGCTTAGCACCGCCATCACCATTCAATTAGCTCCAGCACACAAAAGAGACGTGCTGGAGTAGTACAGCCTCGAGATGAAAAGCCGCTCTGTCCTGCGTGGAGTGCTCCGTGGGGACCGCCGGCACTTTTCCCAGCCACACGGCACACGCCGATCCTCGACTCTCATCCTCTGCCCGCATCCTTTGGGATGGCGATGGGGACCGGGTCTGGGAGGTTGGGTCCAGTCTGAGCATGCCAAGAGATGCACCAGCCAGGGATTTAGGTGTTTGGTGCTTTGGTGTTGCTTTGCACATAGCTGGTTACGTGTCTTCTGCAAAATGCAGGGTGGACGCAGGGTGAACTCATCCGGTTTGAGCATCTTCATCCTCCCAGGGGACAAATCGCCCCCCTGCAGCAGCGGTACCCAGTGTGTTGGGGCTGGAGGAGCCCTGGCATTCCCTGCTGCATCCTCAGCTCTTTGGATGTGCCCTGAAGGATGCTGTGGTGTGGGGAGGGCCCACAACCTTGTTGCAGACTCACCCCCCCACCCTACACCCATATCTGCGGTGTTTGCGGGTGGGCTGCTTGAGCTGGGGATGAGATTCCACACGTGGCTGGAGCCAGCGTTGGGGGGGCGGCGTGAGATCTTCCTTGCAGTTTATAGACTAGATAAACCCCGCCTTTCCAACACGTTCCCCCTTTCCCCTCTGAAAGCCTCGATTCTGCTGCTAAAGCGTGGTTTGCAGGAGAGGTGCCTGGTGCTGAGCACACGTGCCGGTGCTGGGACTGAAGTGGGATCAGCCGCAGCTCCCAGCCATCCCAGTTATTTCTTTCCTCCCACCTCTGCCCTGGAGTAGGAGCTGGTACAAAGCTGCAGGCAGGTCTGTGCTCTGCCAGGAGATCAGACTCCACGCTGGCTTTGCCCAGGAGCCGTGTGGATGAAATATTAAGCGCCGGGGCTGGAGCGGCGCGGCTACAGCAGCAGGCGTAATCAGATGAGTAGTTCAAGGTCTGGCATCCTTTGGGGACACGTGTGATTGATCAGCCCTCACAAAAATAAATAACCCGGCCCTTTAGATCTATGTAGCAATTTTAAATTTTTAATAAATCTGTATATATGGGGAAGGATAAGTCACCGCCCTGCACTCTGTGCCTGTGGTTCGCTGGGTGAATTTATCATGCTCTCCCTTTTGGAGGACTTCAGATCCCGCCGATAGGGAGTTTAAAATCCCTGTCCCATCTTTATCTTGCTGAGGTGTGACAGGGAGCTGGGCTGGTATCGGCCTGGCTGGGGATGCTCTGACTCTGAATGGACCCAAACACAGTGCTGCAGGGTTTGCTGGCCCGTGGTGGCCCAGGGTTTGCAGAAGGAGGAGGGTTGAGAGCCAGGGGTTCAGTGCAGCCCAGCGAGCCCATCGGTTCCTGCTGGAGAGAGTAGCTGGTGGCCAGGGCATGGGGTTTGCTCCTCTGCAAGCGTGGAGGTGGAGGCAGAAGGATCCCGGTGCAGCTGGGTTGCACATCTGGAAGCGCAGGACCTGCATGAAGGCAAAATGCACCTTTCCTCTGGCTTGGTGTAGAGGTCCTGATGATGTGGATGCTGTCGTTTCCCTGTGCTCGGCAGTGCTGACAGGTCTGCGTGTGTCATCTGCACAGCGCCCGCGCTCCTGCTGCAAGCTCTCGGTGGTTGCAATTAGCTTGTACCTAAGCCCAGATAGTTACTATTAAATTTTTTCATATGGTGTGTATAACACAGCCACTGGTATTTTTAAAACTTGAGCTGGCAACAAATTCCTGTAGCAGCGGGAGCCTCTGGAGCAGGGGATGTGTGCCCGGTGCCTCGCCGAGGATGCCCTCAGGCTGGCAGGGGCTGCAGATGCTCAGCGCAGGCAAGGAGAATGCGGGAGGAGAAACCTGATGTCGGCTGGATGTGAGCTTGGGGGAAACCATCTCCTGGTCCTGTTGTAATGTGGCAGTTACTGGGATGGATTTGGGAATGGTGGGTGGGAGGAGAAGGCAGCGAGTGAGCTGTGATCCCCTCCAGAGCGGCGGTGGTGGGATGAGAGGAGATGCTGAGTTGGGCTCATTGGTCATGGCAGTGATGTGACATCATCTTCCCACGTTGTCCCCAGAGGGATACGGCTGTTTTTCCTTCCATCCCATGGAGGAGTCTGATCGATCCAGGGGGAGGTACAGGTGATGCTGGGGACAGGGGACAGCACGCCCAGCGCGGTGACAGGCAGAGGGAGCCCCAGGCTAGAAAGCAAGGAGAGCGAGCAGGGAAAAGAAAGGTGTCCAAGCCATGCAGGGGATGTGCAGGAGCAGAGGGGCTGTGCATGGCCCCAGCACAGCGGTGGGAGCCGATGCTGGTGCCTCCGGGTGGTCCCAGCGCAGCAGAGCTGCGATATCCAGCCCTCGTTAAACACAGCTGCTTGGCTCTTTAGGAAAAGTTATTAAAAGCAAACATCTCCTGCCTCTGCGGTAATTGAGAGCTATCAGTGGAGCTGCAGGATGCTCTTTAAAGGCTGACGGGGGAGGAGAGAGGGTAGAGGAGTGTGGGGATGAAGGCCAAGCAGCCAGCGAGCAGGTTTGCCTTGGGCATCCTGGCAGGCACGCAGCCTCCAGGTCCTGCTGGGTGGGAGGATGCTGACACCTGGTTGTCATCTCCTTTTGTTTCCTGATGGCATCTCTAGCCTTTCAGAGGTGGGAAAGCAAGCGGGCAGCCCTGCTAGGTCACGTAGGGTTGTTTTTTTTCCCCTGCATCGGAGGCAAGCCCTGTTGCTGTCCTCTGTGCCCCCTCCTCTGCTACAGCCAAACGAGGTGTGACCCCCCCCCGCAAGGAGCCAGGGGTGAATTTGTCCCTGTGTGTGTTGCAAACCTTCCCGATGGTTTTTAAATACTCTCATCAGCAGAGCCCAGATCTGGCAGCCAGATTCCCTGCTCAGCTTTAAATGAGGGATTGCATCCCTCCTGTGCTCTGTTTGTTGTCTCAATTTCTCTGATAGCTGGCAAAGATGATTTTTTTTTCTTTAGGCATCCTGTTTCTTGCAGATAATATTCCTCCTTGGGCTGCGGTCCTGCTTGGGCTTAAATAGGCGAGGTGTTGGGGTGGGGGTGGTTTGCTGAGCTGCTCCGTGGTGAAGGTGTGTGGGGCCCAAAATGCTGCCTGTATGGCCGAAATCACGGTGTGAGTGGCATCCAGTGCTCTCTCCGCTCCTCTCTGCATCCTTCCTCTCGTGACTGTACGTAAAAGCAGCTTTCATCTGGCTCCTTCAGCATTCTCCCTCCCATTCTCTCTCTTGTTTTTTTTTCTTTTTTCCATTAAAATTTTTTTTTTTTTTGGAAATGAAGTGAGAGAAATAGAAAGCCCAGATGCAAGATTTCTGCTCATGAAAGGGAAAGCATGGAATACAACAAATTAAATAGCCACCTGGTGAGAAAAAAGGGATGGGAGTGAAAAACGGGGAGGGGTTGGATAAAACCCGGATGAAAAAGGCAAGCTGGCGCTGGAAGATGCTGGACAGGCCTGGAAATAGAGGCGTAGCATGGCGGTAAAATAATTGTGTCCCTTCAGCTGAAGTCCACCACTTGCTTTCTGCCTCGCTAACCCAAGCCTGCCATCCTCCGTTAGCTCCCGCAATATTTTAGCTGCCAGCTCGGGCTCTGTTTCGTCAGCGGTGGAGAGGACTAGATTAATTAGCAGAGATGGCTTTTACACAGCCAGCCCGGCTCTGCGGGGGGAAGGCTGGGAACTATTTAAAGGGATGAAGATGTACGGCAGCAGCTGCCATCTCTCTGGCTGGTAATGTGCTCGCTCACCTAGCTGAAAATCCATCTCCTTTTGCCCTCTGCCAGTCGTTCCCAGCAAATAAAAAGCAAAGCGAGCTCCGAGGCCAGGGCATGGTGTGAGAGGTGGGGAGAGCAGGTGGATACGAGGAAACTGGAGTGAGATGATGTGTGGATGAAGCTTGGGACCTTGCAAAAGTCCAGCACGTTCCTCTGGTTTGTTACGGGGCTGTGTGTTCCCCCCGTCCAGGATGGACCCAGCAGTCTGGGGGGGGACGGTGGGAGCATGGCTCCCTTCTTCCTCGCCTAGTTAAAGCCCAGCCTTGCCTTCAAGTGACACGTGTAATGAATCCTCTGCAGGGTGCCTGCTGGCTTTAATAAGCTGGAATGAACCGAGGGAGAGAATTAACCTGGCAGGATTAACTCGCTCTGCAGCGGGATGCTGGGGATGGCTCCTCCTGCCCGTGCCTGGCCCTGGCTGCTCTTCCTAAAGCCCCAGCAGCTTAAACTGGGGCAGGGAGGAGGCAGCACCCTTGCTTGCATGCTGCAGGATGCCCTCCTGCCCGTTGTACCCCATGGGCACGGTGAGGAGGGATCCCAGCCAGATGTGCAGCATCCCAGCTGTGCTGGCTTCCATCCCGCTGCCTCCCTCCTGGAGAAGGAGGGGAGCAGGCAGGATTAAAGCAGCTGTGTGTGTGTTTGGGAGGTGTTTCAGGCAGTGCCCGGGACTGGTTTTAGCTGGGGGTCCTGCAGCCTGGTTTATCACAGCATGTTTATGTGGAGTCAGAGAGCCTGGCGCCCAAAAACCCTGCAATTGCGGTGCATTTGGTTGGGTCTTTTGGCTTTTTATTTTTAGTAAATGGCTTTGTAATGCAGCCCCCCAGGGGCAAGCAACCTGCTTCGTGTCCTAAAAGCCGGTGGGATATTTTGCTGGTGCTTTTGGGGAGCACGTGCAGCGAGAGGCTTTCCTGCAATGGCACATCCCCCTGTTCCCTGCCGTCCTCCCTCCATGCTGCAGATCCCTGGGAAAAGCTCATCCCAGCGGCTGGGCTGGCCATTGCAGGTGCCCAGGTGCAGGAGGGATCCTGGGATCTCTGGGCAAGAGCCCAATTGCTGCAGCCCCTCCGCCCAGGACCTGCGGGCATGGCTGGTTGCATTGCCCGCCCGGCTCCTCGGCAGGCAGAGGGATGTGGGATGGGTGACGAGGGACCACACCGCCGTCTGCCAGCCCCGGCAAAGCACGCAGCCGGGAGAAGTTTGCTTTTTGCCAGGCTGCTTCCCAGCCGGGCTGCGTGCCCCGGGAGCCGGCGTGCTCCTCTGTGCGCATGGTGCACGCATACTAATGTGCGCTTCCTGCAGTACAGGAGCCTTTCCCTGGCACATCCTTGAAGAGCAGAGGTGGGTTTTGAGAAACCCTTGATGGCCCTGCTCGTAATTATAATGTAATCAGCGTAATTGAGAGCCCAGGGGCCGGTTTGCATGTTCTTAACGTTACGTGGAGGTTTGTGGGGTTATCCCCCACCTTCCCCTGTTTGTGGGGGGTTTAGGGATGCTGCTGTTGCCAGGGGTGGGTCCTTCCTCCTGCCCATCCGTGGGGAGCAGGAGGGGATCAGGGGGACCAGGTTTGCAGCAAATGGCTCCTTGTGGCACCACAGCCCGCGTTTGAGGGCCACCAGAGCCATCCATAATTGATAACGCCCAGGTTGTAATGAGCTCCCAGTCCGGGCTAGGAAATCATTTGCAAGCTGATGTGGATTTCCATGGAGCGGGCTCGTTCTCTGGAAGGTTTGCAGGCTTTCAGGTGATATTCAGAGCACGGTGGGGTATGGCAGAAGGTAACGTTTGGACCTGTGGGTGGCTGGTGGGGATGAGTTTTAGCAAGTGGAGAGTGGACACTACGTGCTGGGGTATCTGGTCCCCAGGAGACCGAGGCGGGGGCTCCACGCCCTCCAATTGCTGGTGTTAAAAGATTTTCCTGGGAAAAATCTGGGTGAAATGCGTGGTTAGTGGTGCAATGCAGAAACACAAGGGTCCAGCCCAAATTGCATGCAAGGGCAGGCAGGGTGGCTGTGCCTGGCCCCTTTCAGCCTTAAAAGCTGGTGCCTGCCCACGGGGGTATGGTCTGTGATGAGAAGGCAGCCAGGGAGGGTTTTATTTGGATACGGGATTTTGAGGAGTTGCAGGAAGGCATCATCTGCTCTTGTCTTCCAGCCCAGTCTGCAGAAGAAGAAAAACAATCAAAGAAAACCGGGGAGGGCGACGCTGTTAAATCCGCTGGGGCTTCGGGAGGATATTGTTTGTGCTTCTTGAATAATGGCTTTTGATATGTAATAATATATTGTGCAGTTTTTGATGGCCAGTATTACGTTTCTTTTAAATGATATAATCAGCCCTTGGCGTCTCAGTTGATTTAGTCAATTAAGTTTTTAACCTCATGTCTTCAATCTCATCTGTGAGTAATTTAAATGTGGTGATTTTAATGAAAGTACATCTACCTGTTCATTTATCCAGGCATATCATTGCCCTTTGGATCTCTGGTGGTAGGGAGCGGAGATGCTTTTTCTCTTCTGCATGGAAATGTTTACCAGGGGTGAGGAGACAATAAATTGATTGGCATTAGAGAATTGTTGGTTGTTTTTTCTTTTTTTTTTTTTTTTTTTCCCCGGAACAATCCAAATATAACAGATACAGCAATTTCCAAAGCGAAGTGACATGTACATTAAGGCTTTCAGAAAGGACAGCAGGCTTGCTTCTAATTCTGGGGTTGCATTTCCCCCCGGGAGGAGGTGGCAGAGATGAACCCCCCCAAAGCTGGGGCTGCTACAGCCCCTGCAAGGCTCCTTCCTTTTCCCTCACGCCAAATTCAAAATTAGAAAACGAAGCCGATGTTTTCTAACCTTCGCTGGCATTGCTAAGAGAAATCAAGACAAATGACCCGGGGCTCCTCGGGGGCTGGCTTGCCTGCTCCGGGGCACCCTCGCTCCATTTTTTGTCCGGGCAGTGAGCACTCTGCACCCTCTGGCGTGGGGTGGGCTGTGGGGGTCCCACCGCGGGCGCACAGCTGGTCCCCTGGGAGAGGGGGCTGGTCCCAGGGGGGTGTCTGCAGGAAAGTTATTTGAAACCAAGCTGGGCAACGTTGGTGTTGGCTTTTTGTTCCCCATCTCTTAGGCTGACATTGCTAAAATACAATTTCTTCTGCTTTTTGAAGCGAAAATACTCCAAAGGGTTTTTATATATGTGGTTTTCTCACAGAAGGCAACCTGCCTCCCCCTGAAAATGCTTGTTTTAAAATTTTCAGTGGAAAATGCGAACGGTTTTTGATAGAAGCATTTCTATTCATGAGCAGAAGCTCATGGAGATTTGCAAGAAATAAACAGCATAGAAGTCTCTGTCGAACAAGGGGATGGGGAAGGTTTGAGACTTGCTTCGGTAGAGTTTGCCCGTGGAATTTCAAGAAAGAGAAGCGTCAGGGGATGTTTTCCCATCAATCCATCTCCTCCTGACCTGGGCTGAATGTCCTCGGTGCAGGGCGGGTTGTCACCCTGCTGTAGGACACAGCTTGGTGTAAGTGGTCCCTAATGTGTAGCTGAAGGTAAATGAGTGATGAGCGTGTAATGAACTCACCAGGCTCAATTAACAACTTCTTCCTTCCAGTGTGTCCCTCCTTGCATTGAGTCCGTGATGGGCAGTATCTCATGTTGGAGATGATGTGGTCTGATCCCTGAGCCTCCTGCCTGGACACTCTCATTTTCAGGCTCTGCCTGTCTCTCCTAGCTGAAGTTTTGGATCTCCTTCTCTTGCTGGCTTGAGGCTCTTTCTCTAGCCCCTGCCACGGCTGTGATGGAGCTGGTGATTTTTGGGAGTGTGAGGCGACTGCGCGGCTTTTCTCGCAGCAGAGGCTCAGCTGTGGCTCTGAAAACAGAATTAGAGGTAGGGTTTAATCATACAAGCTCTGGAAATATGGTAGATTAAATGTTTTTGAGGAGGGTGGCTGAGCACTTTATTTGCTGTGCAGGAATCTTCAGGGGGTCGGAGACTGGAGAACTGGATTTAAAGCTTTTAAATTCCTTTTTTTTTTTTAAAAAAAAAAAAGGGAGTTTTTTCACAATGCACTGTTGGACAGGAAAGACTTTAAAGTGATGGTTAAAAAAGCCAGAGAGAGAGAAGGATGGGTGGAATGGAGACACTTGTTGAAAATAGACATTAATAGTGTTGTGTTGAGTTGTCTGGCCACGTTTAATCCTTAAAGCACGGGTCCGCTCTGGGAAGTGATTTTTTTGTGGGGGAGGGAGACCTTTCAGGCCCTCTGTGTTGTTTCTCACTGCCTTTGAGGACAAATTTACTCTGTGGAGAAATAGTGTTGGTCCGTGCCAGCCCCATCCCCTCTCCTGCTGCTGCAGCCTCCGGCACCTGATGGTGGCCGTGGATGCTGGCAATGCTGAGAGCTGCGGGACCCCCAGCTTGGGGGGTCCAAGGGCCATGTTTCAGCTGAGATTGGTGTTCTCTCTGGAATTGGGTTTTGTTGTTTGGTTTTTTTTTTTTTTTTCCATCTCAGCGCTGCCTGCCAGCTCCACGAGCTTTGCTCGGGGGAATTGGTCCCGTTCGGTTGCCTCTTAGACAGCCTGCTTGGGGACGTTTGCTTGTGTTTGTCTTGCATTTTTCTTAATTTCACGGAGCTGAGGAGATCGATGGGAAGGTAGGCCTGGGATTTAAGCCTGCCTATAGCACGGCTCCATGACTGATGACCCTGGCAGCCGCTGCTGCTCTCAGGGGTGGGAGTTTGCAGGGTGGCTGGTGCAGGCTGCAAGCCGGGGGGCTTGGTACTGAGGGATGGGTGACATCCCAGGAGGGATGCTGTGACCTTCCTGTGCGTGCTCTTGTCTGGAGACCAAGGGATACCCATGGGGGTCGTGATGCTGTTAAGTGGGTTTTGAAGCCTGGTGGTGGCTGGACCCTGCCCTGGGAGCTGCGGGGCAAGGAGAGCTGGCGGGCCCGTGGCCGCCCGTGTCAGCGGAGCGGTGCCGGAGTCGCGGTGCTGCTATATCGGGGATGCTTGTTGCTATAGAAACGCACGGTGGCAATGTGCTTGTTTGGAGGGAGGTGGCACTGGGATGTTGGCAAAAGCCTGGTGTGGTCATGCCGTGGTTTTAGCAGGTGTCGCTGCACTGTTTCGATGGAGGGAGGTGGCACTGGGATGTTGGCAGGAGCCTGGTGTGGTCACGCTGTGGTTTTAGCAGGTGTCGCTGCACCTGGTGCAAGTGCTTTTGGTCCATAGGCGCTGTGTGTGCGGGAAGGAAGGGTTGGCTGGGGTGATGGCTGCAGCCGCTGAACCCTGGCGATGGTGAAGGTGATGGGGAGAAGGTCGCTGTTGGTGATGCTCTGCTGTTCTCCTCGGTGCAGGCAGCAAGGAGGCAGCTTGTTCCCACTTTCTCTGCTCTGATAGCTGCCTCCCACTGTTAAAATGGTCTGCGTAGCCCCAGCTGTCCCCAGGGAGAGCCCC
>NW_010112831.1:0-29821 GCF_000699245.1 Pterocles gutturalis | reverse complement strand
TGCAGTGCCTCTGGGGTCCGTGGCGGGGATGGCCACGAAGGGATGGGATGATGGGAACGGCTGGTGCTGCCAGGAGTGCTGGGTGTGATGCTGTGTAGGCTGTGATACTGCTCAGCTTGTGATGCTCCAGCATCCTTTGTGACCCATTCTGGGTCATTGTCGCATGGGCAAGAGGGACAGAGTGGGGCGTGGTGACCCTCAGAGGGGGTCCCCCCATCACCGGGTGGCCAGGCAATGCGGCAGCCCTGCCTCATGCAGCGCCCGCTCCCTGCCAAGGCTTTGTTTGTTGACAGAGTTAAATTTGCAATTTCATGGCTTGGTTACAATGAGTTGAGTTTATAAAATTCATGAGCTGTTAGGAGGTGTTGAGAGGAGGGACGGCGAGCGAGAAGAACGCGCTGGTGAGTAAGCAGCAGGCAGCGGGGATGCTGCCGGCACGTGCCGGTGGGGGTCCATCAGGGACGTAGCCCAGATGCTGCGGTGATGGGCGCTTGGAAACAGGAGGGCTCATCCTGCTGGGGACCCTGGCGCTGGGTCAGAATAGGAATTTGTGTTTTTTTGGGGCTCTGATTGGGAATCCACAGAATGAGCTCTGTTCCCTGGAGCTCAGGAGGGCTGGGACAGAGAGATGCAGCTCCCCCGAGCAGTCACCGTGCAGGCGATGTGCTTGAGCTGATTTATCCCTTTGCATTTGACTTTTCTGTGGGATTTCTTTGGGGCATAACTCGGGAGTGGTGCAGTCCCCCACCGGCTGATCCCACCCTCCTCCTGCCTGGCCACCATGTCCTCCATCCCCCCAGCAAAGGCGTTGCTCCTCCAGCAACCCGCGCTGGAGCTGCTGATGCGCTGCAGTGGGAATTGAAAGGCGAGGTGTCAGGAATGATCTAAACAAATATTAGCCAATTAATATTACATGCCGGGAGCTCAGAGGGAGGAGGAAGGGGGGGCCTTGCCAGAGGATGCAAAGCTGGGCGGTACCTGTCCTGCATGGCAATGGTCAGGAGGAGGCAGATGGATTTCCACCTTCCGTACCCATCAGAAAGCACCATCGGACTCCACTGGAAATGCTAAGCTGTTGATTTTTGGTGTTCCTCATAAAGAAACTTGTCGTTAGTCGCTGCATGGTCTGTCACACTGTGGTTGTTCATAGATCCAGGTCATAAATAGGCACCAAAACTCCCTTTTCCTCCAGTGTTTGTAGGGAGATGGACTCCCCAGGCTGTGCTCAAAGGCTTGGCAGCATCTGTGCCTCCTTTTTAGGAACATGGTAAATGAAACCCAGAAGGTGTTGGTGGAAATGGAACCGGAGAGCAAGGCAGGCAGGAGATCTCACCAGGATCTCCGAGATGGCCAAAACCTGTAAAGGGGAGATGGTCCAGGCAGACACCCAGGGCATTGGTCTTGTTGTACTGACCTCTCCAGCAGCGTTGTCCATGGGGCAATGCTGTAGTTGCCCTCTGTGGTCATTTATCGTTGCCTTTGGGCAGTAATTAGTACTCCCTGAGCTGGGTGAACATCTCCATTTGCACCATGTGAATGTCTCCCTGGGAAGCCACTGGGCTTTCTGGAGATCCTCGTGGCTCAACCGTGGGGTTTCTCTTTCTCAGGAAGCTTGCGTACGTGACGTATGTGATATATAAGATGCAGGACCCAAGTGGGGTTCATGGTCCTTCAGCTTACGCGTGGCTGGAACCTGTCTGGAAGAAGGTCTCACTCTTGTACCATGCTACTGGGGCACGTATTTTCCATCCGAAGTGTTTTAATCACCCAATTTGTGTTAAGGAGCATCAGATTTTGGTTTCCAGCTGTGCTGGCACAGAAGACGCTATCTTGTTAATGAATCTGGACTTGAAAGGTCTCGTGTGCGTGCAGGGAGACATGAAAGCCCGGGGAGGGGAGAAGACTTCAAGGTGCCTCGGGAAATTGGGGGCAAGGGCAGGACGGAGCCAAGAGACAAGACCACCCGCAGCTCGCGCTGCATTGTGCTCCATCCAATATCCAAATTTTTGTGTTTTAAGAGGATTATCAGGTGTCTGTTTGAATTACTCTGACATGAACAGCCGGTCAGAAAAATGTACATTCATTTGAAAGGTCAAGTACATCTGATTTCTGCGTTTGGTATGCCGGGGCTTATCCTTTCAACTCTCCCTTTCTTAATGAGATTCTTGTTTCAAAGCCTCGCGCTGCGCACACGGGGCTTGACGAAGTCGAGTGCGGTGGATGTAGTTTTTGTTAAGGTGTTTACCCTTTTATCTGCCCATCCTTTGAAAGCTCCATGCTAGACAATGAGGATGCAGGAGGATGGCCAGCAAAATGAGCCTTTTTTGGGAGATGGAGAGATGGAGATGCAATAGTGGTGTTCTGCATCACCTGGAATTTTTTTTTTTTTGGGCATGGAAAGGCTCATGCAAATGGAGAGGGGGCTCGGAGGCTTTGAGAAGACCTTTGGCCACAGCGGGTGGCTGCGGGCTGGCAGCGGGGTGTTGGCGACTCCCACGGAAACCACGACGTAGATAAAGCTGAGTTTGGCCTGGCATGGCAGAATGGTGTTTCTTGATTAAATTAATGCGTATTGATACTTCTCCTGTTGTTTTGACTTCACAGGCTGTTTAAATTCAGGCTTGTCACAACAAAATACAAAGGAGGTTGCTTGGAGATTGATTTTTTTTTTCTTCTTTAATCCTGTCTCTGAAGAGGAGTATTTTAAAATTTTATTTTTCTTTTTTTTTTTTTTCCGCTACTTCCAGGTTGACAGCCGGAGAAGGCTGCAAATGTTAAAACTGTTGCGCAAATAATTATGTTAAAATGCCGAGCATACATTATCGAGGAAGGCACTCCTTGATTGTAAAGTACGAATCAATTTTCTGCGTCACAAAATTACTGACATCGGAGTTTGCTTTGGTGATTTATTCCCTCGAATGACGATTTTGTGGCTGCTAGCCTACTTTCCCTGGAGAGTATTTTTTTGATGGGTGAAGCTTTGGTCTCCTCTTTGCTGTCAGCGCCGTCTCCTCCCCGCTCGCGCGATGGTCCCCTCCGATTCTTAAAAATAGATCTTTTTATGCAAGCTGCATCCCCCCGATGCTCCGCCGAGTTAAATAATGTAGTCACAAAAACCAAATATTGAATAATGACTGAGGAAAGGATTAAGGGAGCCAGCCAAGGAACAAAAGAGAGATTCTCGAGTGTTTTGAACACAAAGTGGAGAAGACAGAGATGCACAGGAGGCTTTTGCTCTCTGAAGCCGGAGAGGACACAGATCAGAGGGGTCCCCCCAGGACCGTGGTACCCCCCCCTGCCCCCAGCCAGCTCAGGCTGCAAAATACCTAAATATCTGCTTAAATCCAACCTTTGTAACAAGCCCAGCTGATCTGAGGGATTTCTGTTGGAAATAAACATTTTTAAAAGGAGGTCTGGGGAAAATATCTGGTTTTTTCCTGGTGGAAAGTTCCCACGGAGGTTTTTCTGTTTACTCCTGGGCTCACTTTTGGTACGAAAAGGTTGTTTTTCTCTTATTCCTTTGGAAGGCTGCAGTCCAGGCAGCACCATCAACCCCAGTTCTTTACTTGCCTCTGTTTTTGTGGGAAGATATAAATAAAAAGTGCCAAGGGGAAAAAAAAAAATTGCAGGCGTGTAATTTCTCCTGCGATTCGTGAGGTTTTTCTAGTCCACCTCTAACTTGTTGAGCTGCGGTAACCAAGGGGTGGGTAGTTGTTGGGTACTCAGATGGTGAGAGAGAACTAGACTGAAGGAATGAGCTTCTGGTGTTGCACAAAAACTTATGTAAATGCCTTTTGTATAGCTTGAAGAAAATCTAGGACTCTTCTAAATCTAAAAGTCAGAAATTCATCTGGGATAGCCATGAATTCCCATGATGTCTTTTCTGCAATAAATTCCAGATATTGGCCAGAAGCATCCCTGTTCAGCTGTGGCAGAAGGCATTACTGGACCTTCTGCCGGTTTCTTTTGTTTCCTAGTCGGTCCAGAACAGGTTGAAATGTTATTTAGGATAAATGGCAAGGTGATGATTTATATGGCAGGTGTCACTGGAAAGCACATTATTCTAGGAGGAAGCATGAGGTGTGGGATGTATTTGCTGCCTGTCTGGGCAAATTATCCACTCTCAGATGGCTGGCGTGTGCTTGCGTAGAAGATGCGTGTGTCCAAAATAGCTGAGGAAGTGCATGCAAAGAATAACAGTTAATAAATGCAACCCCCCCATGGCTATTGCCGCATCCCTTTAACTCCCTCTTTGGAGAAACTGATGCTAGAGCTGATGTGAAGTGAAGAAGCTGGTTTTGAGCGAGCGAGCACACGGACAAATTTCATTTTTGCTGTCGAGGTGAGGCGAGCAGGGCTTGTGCTGGGAAAAGGAGGAGGATGTGTATTTGCAGGGACATGGGTTGCAGATATTGCGGCTGCAGAGGCCAGCGTCCTGTCTCGCCTCTCTTGCTTAGCGGGGTTATAATGTCCCATCCCGCTGGGGAAACTCCTCATCTGACATCAAGCAAATTACCCTGGGCTGGCTGCTACTATTTCTCGGTCTTGTCAGGCTGGTTGTGATTTAATATTTATCCCTCTTCACTTCATATTTCTTACTACTGAGTAAAAAAACCCTGAGAAATAATGAAGCGGAGGTGGTAAACTCTCAGCTCGTGCCCTATAACGGGACCGCAGCTCACGGGCAGGGATGGTTGGGGAATTGCAATGCACTTTTCAGGGCTTGACCTCCGCCGTGTTAGTCGTTTGTGACCCTTTAGGGCCGTATCTATTATGGATGGATCGTCTGTGTTTGCAGGATGATTGGGATGATTGCCTTTTTTTTTTTTTTTTTCCCTGTACTTTCAGTGACACTGCAAATCTCATTTTTGTGTGTATGTGTGCCCACGGAGAGCTCGGGATCTCATCTGGCTTTTAAGTATTTACTTCTGCTATCTAGCAGGTATTGTAGGTGGATGTGTAAATTAGTATACTGCTGTTTACATAGGAATGAGTGTCTAGTATAAAAACAATTTACTTGCAAAAGACTTCATCCTTGCCTCCAGAATATGTTTGAATCTTAACACAAGACAAAGTAATTTAATCCCCCCCCAAACCCGTACATTGTTTGCCTCTCGTTTTTTCCAGCAAATTTTACCTTCATCAGAAGATAAATCAATTTGTAGCAGCTATTGGCAGCTATTTAAGCTAGCGAATTGAACAGCTTAATTAGGGAAAATATATTAAAGGATCTGAGAGATGCTAACCCGTTCAGTGCCTCCTCTTGGGTACGTGCCTGCGTGGTCCTCCCTGTGTCGGGGGCTCTGTAGATCACCTCCAGTTTGCTTGTGTTTGCTGCTGCTTTTATCTGAAACGGCATGATCACAGGACTGATCTGCCCTGTAAAACCCAGCAATGCCTTTCTTGACCCGGCCAATTTGGGGGGCTTGAAGCTTTATTCTCTTCCATTTTTTTTTTTTTTCTTTTTAATCAAAGCAATAAGCCTCATTCTTCCCCATTAACAAATAACCTGTGTTGGTGGGAGAAAGCTGCTCAGTGCCAGCCTATGAAAAGCTGCTGGAAAGTGAATTTTTGAAAGGAGTTTCGGGCTGCTCCTGTTTGGGAGGGCGAGCATCACGGTTATTAGCTGAGTTTTTCTAAAGCCGCACTTTGCAGCAGGGCTTGCCAAGCCTGACCTCTCTCCAGGGCTCTTCCCTTGGGTGGATCCGGGATGCTTAGAGATGAGCAAGCTACGGGCTGGCTTCAGCAAATACGATCATCTTCTTGCAGAGGCTGAGAATTCACCAAGCTGAACTCCCCAAGGCTTTCAGCGTGTGGGATGGTGGTGGGTTACAACAACAACAAAAAAAACAATGTTCAGTTAATTTAAGCTTCCTCTTGAGGTGCTCTCAGATAACACAGAGTTGATATCAGGATAGTCTTGCTTGAAAAGAAGAGTATTGTCAGCGCAGACCGAAGCGTTCTCCATCTGTTCCTGTAGCTGTGAAGAGCCAATATTAGACATCTCCGCTGCAGGCTGGGAATCCTTAAGTGAGCGCTCGTGGCAAAAGCTTCATGTGGGAAGTTTCTTCCCTCCTTTGCTTTGCTGGAGGTTAACTCACGCCCCAGCCAGCCAGGCTTTGCAAAGCTAAAGTGTTCTTGGCGGTATCTAGTACTCGTTTAACATCCTCCACTTCTCCCTGAAAGGACGGGGGCACAAGGGGAAGGTGAAACATCAGCTGGAGAATCTCCTTGTCATCAACTTGAAAATCTCCTAATGACCCAAGAAGTGGTTTCCTTGCTCTTGGAGCTTGTAACAAAAGACAAATCTTGAGGTTTTTCTTCTCCCACCTTGTGGGTTGGTTTTTTGTTTTTTTTTTTTTTTTTTTGCTCCACAGCAACGGAGATGACAAAGTTTTACTGCCGAGGAAAAGGGTGAAACTTAGAAAATGAGAAGAGGGCTTCTGACAGGCTAACACCTCAGATTGCTTTGAACTTGATATTAAAAAAAGATAGGCACTGTTTTATTTTTTTCCTTGCAGACGGCTTATTCCACGGTAGCATGTGCGTATCCCTGCCCGTGCTCCACGCGTGTGCACGCACGTGCGTGTGTGCATGTACATGCACAGTTATTCTTGCCTCAGCACAATGATTTCCTAACGATCTCTTACCCATCCAAGACAGATTGCTTTTCATGGTTCGGTGGCCACAGCTCAGGCATCCATTTTAATCAATAAAACAGTCAAAAGAGAGAATAGATTTACTTGTTTCTGGTTTTTTACATTTAATTGAAAATTTTTGAGTGATTACAAACATAGACATTGTATAGATTGTGGAGTTTAGAAGACAATAAGCGCCGAAAGAAAAATCTTCCCGTAGCCTCTTCTCCCATCGCAATGCACAAGAGATGTCGGTGGTTTGCGCCTGGCTGTGTCCTTTCTTCTCCTTGCTCGTGGCTTGTAAAAAACGGGATGGATTTGATGGGGTTTTACCCAGACATCGCAGGGAGTGTCTGTGCCGGTCTGTGATGAGCACCGTTAAATCCTCTTACCTGCAACGAGGGAAAATCTCCCTTCGCATAGAACATATAAGCCCCAAGTGAAACCCAACACGTGTGTTTTAATGGGCTGTAAAAACTCCCCAGCTCCAATGAAAAGGGTTTACTTTTAATGAGAGCTGATTGAAAAAGGGAAAAAGGGCTTTTGGTCATCAATAGGGGAAAAAATATATACATATATTTTTCAATCTGTTTTCAGCACTCCTTCCAGCCTGTGCCTCAGATGTCGAAACCAAGCCCCTTCTTCAGAGGGTAAGTTGGTGGGTAAGAGGGGTTGGGGCAGCGGGAGGAATGGAGATGTAGGTGTCACAGATATTTGCTAGTGCCCAAAGGTGGGTGCTGAGATGGTATTTATCCCTCACTAGCAGGTGGGTTAACCCTTCCCCACTGCACTGCAATATTGCGTTTAGTTCTTTCATCTATTCACTGCTGTCAGTGTGCCTGGAGAGATGTGTGTGGCTAAGGATGTGTGTGTTTGCAGGGGTACCACGTGTATAATAAATTTATTGACATTTTAATACGTGTATGGAGCAATGTCTGGTTTTGGGGAACGGGTTGCTGGACCCCTGTGGTGTCCTAGCTTGCAGCTCAGAGTGATGCCCAAGAAACTCTGCCTTTCTTCTGGGGGAGGTCTTTGGGAAAAATAGCGAGCCATCTCGTCTCTCTAGTTGTAAATTTGATAAGCCTGGAAGCAGCACAGCAGCTGAACATGCAAAAGTCATAGACCGCTAACTCAAATGAATGCGGGAAAACTTTAAGAATAGTCATCGAGACCCCTGCGCTCTCTGCGAAACGAGATCTGATTTCCCTTTAAGTTGTTTTTAATAACTGGAATTACCCAAGGTTGGTGTTTACCGGTTATAAGCTCGCTCGCGAGCTGCCTGTTTGGTGCCCATGGTGATACCATTTACACCGGCGCTGCGCGATAACCTCTCGAGCGCGCGGGTCTCCTCGCAAATTAGGGTTGAACCTTGTGTGCCGGGTGCTCTCCGTCTCCCAGGCAGAGAATTTCCTCGATGCTTTTATTGTCATCTCCGATTTACTCAGCTTCGTTGCCTGCTGGAAGCATATTCGTTCCAGCGTGGGCCGGGATGTGACTCCGGAGGAGCGGCTGTCATCTCCCATCTAGTCAAGGGCAGCCGTGCCCGGTGTCGCTGTCACCTCGCAATAAGCGTGGCGTC
This sequence comes from Pterocles gutturalis, assembly GCF_000699245.1. Classification (NCBI taxonomy): domain Eukaryota; kingdom Metazoa; phylum Chordata; class Aves; order Pterocliformes; family Pteroclidae; genus Pterocles; species Pterocles gutturalis. Next base: position 21,604 of record NW_010112831.1, on the reverse strand, counting down.
GTCCCCAACGGTCCAAAACCAGGGTGCGGATCTTGGGAAGGAGATGCCCACTTGACACCCCTCCCAAAAGCTGGTGATAGGGAGGCTTGAGGAGCCCTTTGGAGAAGAAGAAGGGGTCTCGGGGTGGTTTTGTTGACATAATGGGGCATTTTTGTCTTCTTCTCGCCGGTACGCTGGTGTGAGGGGTGATGTGCGAACGCATCCTGAGCAGCTTGCAGTGAAAACAATTTTGCTGTCAGAAGGAAATTCATCGATTCACGGCAGTTCCTCTCGGCAGCATTTTGACTCTTCGGCCCCATGGCATTTTTACAGATTTTGGGTGAGTTTTCCTCCTTTACGCCTCCCCAGAAGGCAATGAACATTTTGAGGAGTAACGGATCCTTTTTGTGACACAAAAATCAAATTCTCCTTGAGGAAAAAGCTTCAAATGGAGAACTGTGACCGGTCCAAAGGAGGGGGGGGACTTAATTTACGATAGTAAGACACTTTGAGAGCTGCAGATGAAAACTGCAATTTAAGTGCCTAATATTGTAATTATATACTGATGCGTTTTATTAATGGGATTGAATGCTCATAGCTTTGTAGTAATGAGCTTTTTTGAAGATCCCCATAATAGAGTTTTCTGATGGTAAGGACCCCAGGCGTGCAGTTCCCTCTAAAAAGCACCTCGAAACTCCTGGAGTATCCAGGGACGGGGTTAATTTGTTGACTTGGGTGGTAATTAGTCACCCATCTCCTAGAAGAGCCCTTCTTGGAGGGGAAGAGGAGTCCAGGCCTCCCGCTTGAGGTGCCATATGGATGATCTGAGATATCCTGTTGTGGTGGGACAAGTGACTCTTGAGCAAATGAAGTGTTTTGGGAAGCTCAGAGATGAAAGGTATCGTGTTGACAAATTAGCACTTAGCAGATTGCTAGTATTAAAGATCTGTGGGTTTGAACAGCGCGTACATTCGGTCCTTTCTAATGCGGGGAAAGAAATAATTTTCCTGTGGTGTAACACCGTTTCGAAGGCACTTCTGGTAATGAATGGGAACAAAACATCAAAACCTGGAGTGTTTGCATGGGCCAGGGCACCCCCTCCCATCAAAATTAGGCTGGGTGGGTTAAAATGGTGCACGTTTATCGCTTGCATCTTGCTTGTATATTCCATCTGAAAAACCCCTGAACGATGCTAACCTGGATTTGGAAATGAAGAAAGGCTTTTAAGACAGATTTCGATTTTAAACAAAATGTTGAAATGAGATATTTTGATGATTTAACTTTTTTTTTTCTTAGAGTCAATTTTTCATCGCTGACTTTCCCATGAATAAATTTTGACTTGGATAAATCAACATATAGTATTAATAGACACATTAATTATACAACTGTTAGTGCATAAGAATTCTAGACTTTCTGAGACTGAATAGGGAGAGCATCGAAAATAAAGTAGCAAATTGTGGAGCTGTTACAGCCTGGACTGGATATTTCTTATTATGTATCTTTTGACAGGAAAAAAGTAATTTTTCAGAAGACAGCACAATGTTCTTTACAAATCTTACTCTTGCTTTTCTCTAAATGCTTCCCTTTTATCCAAGAGCGTAATTAGCTTTTGTTAACTTTTGTATGGGCAGTTTTCGTTTTGCACTTTCTTTGGAAGCTGTGGCTGCTTTTTCTGAAATAGCTGGAAGTTGTGTTTCTTCCCTCGGCATCTTTAGTCCCAAATTTTCACGAAGAGTGAAATTAATGTTTGGCCTCCCCTCACTAGTTAGGCGACCTTGATGCATTTATTTAGGAAGCGCAAAGCCAGGCTAGTTTTCACCCTTCTCCCTTTGATCATTAACCCCATATGTGCAGTTGTATTTTATTTGTCAGCTTGACATGAGAGCCCTGCTGCTGGGAGATGAACCATGAGAGGACAAACAGCAGCTTTGTGTTAATACGTGGATTTTGTAGCTTGCTGATGTTCCCTGGAGCATCTCCTCCTTGGCGCTTGCCTATCCATCTCAACCTGGATCTTTCCAAGAATGATGGAAAAAGGTCTTAAGGAAGGAGAAGTGGAAAAATGGGAATGCAGATGGAAAAATGGGGTGGAGTCCAAAGTGGATGGACTTTCACTGCATTTCTGAGTGGATGCAGGCAGCTGCTCCTGCAGGCAGTGTCTGCATCGAAAAGCAAAACCTTTAGACATCTTCAGGGCAAAACCTACTTCTCTCTTCCCGAGGCTGAGAAACCCTGTCTGGCTTTCAGCATCATCCTCAATCCCCCGTGGCAAGCTGGGTTTTGGGTGGGTGTGATGGCAAGAGATGGGAAGATCCCTGTCCCATACGTTCACCTCCTTGCCTGCATCACTTCTGCTCTTCCCATCCATGGTGGCTGTCAGTAATGAGATGGGAAGACTGGGCAAGGAGACAGCTCCAGTGCCACCCTGTCCACCCCCACATTACCCTGACTTATTACCTTGTAATAAATTGAACCATTCCACTTCATTATTTCATATTTGAGGAGATTTATAGATTGTCCTGGTGGCTGAAGAGGCAGTGATTAAAGGAGCAGTGTGCTAATGAATGAGCCTCAGCACAAAGCCTTTTTAATTAATGCACAGCCCAGGGGCTGTAAACGGCTTGCTGATAACAAGCCTGGCCCATTCAGGACATGAACTGACAACTTTGCACAAAATGAAGGCTTGTGTGGAGACACGGGTACGGTATTGAAATGGCAATTAAGGCTAATAAACCGATTTCGTCTGCCTATCCATCGCTGCGGTGCTGGCCCTCCTTCGGCATGCCCGGCCATTTCTCTGCCGCGGGAGTAATGGCAGGTGGAGATCTCATTTGGCTCTTCCAGCCTTTCTTCTGTGATTTAATTTATGGCCTGGCTGCCGCATCTCTTCCTTCATGTGGCTCTTTCAGTCACATTAGAGATTTTTACTCCAGGCTTTTCTGAGCTCACTTGAAATTTCCCTGAGTCAGATTTTCTCTAGCATTTCCCCCCCTCTTTTTTTTTTAACCTTTTCTAATGGAGCGTCTTGCTGGGAGAGAAGGCAGTGAACTTGTCGGCAGTTGTTGTCCATCCATCCATCCATTCTCAACAGCGGTCTTGTCGGAGCGATTGGCTCAGCAGAGGGTGGGCTGGCAGGGCTCTGGGATGGGAGGGAGCCTGCCAGCGTGAAATGTCAGCTTGCTGCAGGATGCCCTCCAGCCTGCCCGTGGTTTTTAATGGGTTTTGTGTCCCCTTTCTGGTTTGTGGTGTTGCATGGTGTTAAACAGGCTCTGTGCTTTGGAAAAAAAGACTTCGGAAAAGTGCATTGAGGGACAAGTCAATGCTTAAATAAATAATGGTGATAAACTGGAGGTTCCTGTGCAGCAGAGCATCATCCTTGGGAAGTTAGGGGCCAGATGAACAGCACAGGTAGGTCATTGCTGCTCCACTGAATTTGGAGGAATTACCCCAATTTGTGCCAAATCTGGCACGGTGGTGCTCTGGTGTGTTTAACTGCTGTCAGTAGGGGATGTGGGGAGAGGAGTTGGTGAACTTTTGAAATGAAATTTAAAAAAAAAGAGAGCAAAAAATATAAATGATGCTGCCCATGGCCTGCAGGTTTAATGATATTTACCCCTTTGATTGATGAAGATGATGAACGAGGCTTCGTGGCCTGTTGAGGGTGAAGAGTCTAAGTACCAGGATGGAGAGTGAATCAATCACTTCTCCGGCTCCCCTGCCAGATGGGTTCATCAGTTAGCTGCGGTTCCCAACAGGGTTGTATATTACCCCTGGCTGAGGGACGGCACGTCAGCTATGGCTGCTGACTCTTCTCCGGAGGGATCGATAACCCATGGCGAGTGGAAGCAAGACAGCCTAAATGAAACCACTGAAACTCCTCTCCAACTTTATTTTTTGCGTTAGATTTTGTTTGCTGATATACACGTCCCCATAACACGTCTAGCAAGGGTTGGAGTAGACCGTTGGGACGTGCAGTGCAGTGTTCTTCAGGGCCAAGGTAGGAGACATTAACATTCTGGAAAGTGCTGGTGGTTTGTTGAAGAATAGTCTTCTCTGAGTGCTTGCAGTGACCCTGGTTTTTTTAATGGCCTTTATTTAGTATTTGAGCACTTGTTCATCATTTCCGTGTTGAAGCCCGTAAGGCGGTTGTGAAGAATGGTTCTGTCCCTGCTTTGGGCAGAGGGATTTGGGGCTGAGGGTAGGAGTTGTCTCACCCGAGCTCAGGCGCTGCACTGTTATATTCCTACAACAGCCAGAGAACTCATTGCTTTGGCGTCACTGAGAGATATCCTCTTCATGCCGTCAAAACGTTGCACCTTCTTTGGCTGTATCTTTATTATTTTGAGTAATATTGACCTTGGGCTCAGCAGAAGTCAGTGAATTTATTTGAGGATGTGTTGGTAAACAGGGTTTGAAAAACAGTTGCGCGAAACCGTGTAACAAGCTCAGGACTCGGGATGTTCATCAAAAGTTTTGGGGTTTTATATTTCCCGAGTTCCAGCAACCTTGTGAGCAGAGCCAATGTGATTTATGGCTTTGTGTTATGTTCCTGTGAAACTTGCAGGATTTTGATATAAAATTCTCCTGGCTTTAACTGTCAAGTTTCACCCGAGTCCTGCTTTGGAGACCATTATTCTTTATGTTGTCATTTCTGAAGAGCCTTTTACAGCAGGAGCTCGGCATTATATAGCACTTAGTAACGAGCAGGTTACACTCCTGAGTAAAAAACATTCTGCTATGTTCAAACCTTTTACGGCCATCATTGCAAGTGTTGATGTCCAGGACAGATGTGCAGAGTGTTTTGCAACGTATTTGTTTTTTTGAAACACCATTCTGCTCAAGTAGTTTCTGGTTTGTGATTTAGTTTTAGAGGTGCTGGAGAATTTTCACGCCATCTGAGTTTAGTTATTTAGAAAAGTCCCAAGTTGTGTCAGTGGAGAAGGGGAGGCTCCTGCCTTCCGTCCTCTGAGCTACCCTTGGACAGGATCTGTTGACTTGGTCTGTTGACCTCCCCAACCTTATAGGCCCCACAGGAGATCTGGCCTTAATTACCTGGTTAATATTATGGGCTTGATGTCTTGGTCAGACAGGGCTGCTGTCACGTGCAAAGGTCTTTACCAGCCATGAAGAACGTGGTGGGTACTAACGGGAGGAGGATGTTGTGGTGACACAGAAAAGTAGGAGCTGAGGTCCTTGCAACGTGTGTGTCCAGATCCTGAGTTTTAAGAAGGAGGATGTCGTGGGCCAGGCTTGGTCGCTATCTTGGCACATGCAGACCCAGCACACTAAATTTTCAGCCATGGGTGGTGTGAAAATAGGAGGAGGGGTGTCTTGGTGGCTTTCAAATGGGGCTGATGGATGGGATGTCTCAGCACTGTGTTTTTCCCTGGTTGTGCTGCAGACTCCTTCTGTGACCTTGGGGATGTTTTCAGATCTTTTTTTTGGTCTTGTATCTGTGCAGTCTGCTGAGACTGTACTTTCTAGGGCAGGGAGCGTCTCTTACAACATGTCCTTAATCGAGGTTTGCCTCTCGTTTGAAGTTTCTGGGCTCTGCTTTTGATATCAATAACAATCATGGCAGCGAGAGACCAAAGACAAAGGAATGATTCCCAGGAAAATAGAGCAGTGGTGCTCTCCTGTATTGGTAATTCAGGGGCAAGGAATATAGATGAGTTTTAAGAAGGAATAATAAGAACTGGAGAGCTTCAGATGGCAGTCCTAGTGTGGACTGATTGCTGGTGTATGATGGAAGAAGCTTTCCAGACCTCCCTGCGCTCTTGATCTTGGGTGGGAGGAGAAGAAGGGGAATGCAAATATTTCCTAGGAAGATCTGCATGAGTTCATAGAGCAGAGCTCAGCCTAGGCTTGGTGGGTTGTGAGATGGGCCCTGAATCACGGGGAGGGGTAGAGGGGCTGGGGAGAACCCCGTCTCCCCGGTAAATCCCTGCCAAGCCCAACTTGTAAATATCGTGTGAATTAGAGGTTTTTCAGGTTGGAATTGCTGGCTGAACTCCATGGCTTATATTCAGCCCAGTGCAGTCATTAGAGAGGGGCTTAAACTCGTTATCTCCTTTTCATTAGCATTAACCATTAACTCTGGGTAGCTGTGTTATTGATATAAATGTCTTTGAAATCTTCCGAGCTCTTGGCTTCGATGGATTTCATAGGCTGGTTGGGGAAAGTGTTTCTTTTCATCAGTTTTGAATTTGTCACTATTTCAGTGGAATCAAAGGGGACTTCTTGTGTTGCAAGGCAGGGAGGATAGAAATACCAGATGTACTTTGTCTCTCTCATTCATTAATTCATATACATTTATCATAAGCCCTCCTATTTGTCTCCTTTTTAAGACAAATAATCTCAGCCCTTCCAATCCCTTGTCATATGGCGACAAGAATGATTTAAAGACCTGGATAAGTTCCATATGACAAGGGATGCAGGGACTGGTATATTTAGTCTGGGCATCTCATTTCTTGAAGGATAGAAGAGAGGATGGAGATGACCGGGCTGAACAAGCCCCTTTCTCTGCAGGTGTCCCACTGTCTAACGCATGGACGCACATCTGTCCACCCAGTTTTCTGCTGGTAACACATTTCTGGAGTGTGTTAATTTTGAGTATGGATTAAGATAAATTTGGTAGGAGCTGTCTGTATGGCATTTTGGGTCCTGAACCCAGAGGCGGATGCTGAACATGTTTGGGTCGTTTTCTCCATAGGCATGATTTATAACTTGACTGAGGTTATAGCTGCGGCTATAACCACAGTTATAAGGTCTGATCTAGATCGCCTGTAATTGCAAGGTTTCTTGTAGAGGATTTGGAAGAGCTAGACTGCCTTATTGCTTTCCTCCTGTTTTGAAGGCTATGCATCCCTGTTTCCCCCCAGAATACAATAGTCTTTTCAGGATACTCGGGCGGATCAGAGGAGGAGTCACGGTCTTCACTCCGGGTAGCAGCAACTCTGTTTTAGGGTCCTAATCCTACTGTAGATCTTGGATATCTCTGATAATAATCCCTGGCACTAGAATGGTGGTTCCCACGCACCAGTAAAGCAATAGGGTGAAGACCGAGCTCACCCTCCCAGCGCCCTGGGAGCAGCACGGTGAACAACTGGTTAATGGGGAGGGCTCCTGTTGCTTCCCAGAGCATGGCAAGGACACGGGACACCCTGGATGCCAGGAGGGGTGTCCTGCCAGGAGGCATGGCTCGGCGAGGGATGTTTCTTGCAGCACCCTCACCGTATGCCACGTTTACGAGCTCACGGCGAGCTCAGACGGAACGTTTGAGAAATCTTCCCCTGCAGCCCAGACTCATTTATCCTGTCAATCCGGTGCTCGCCTTCCCGCGCTCGTATTTAGCTCCATTGATTTATTGGATTGCAGGAATATTAAGAACCTCCAACTATTAGTCCTGATTACAACTTCTTGGCGGCTTCATCACTCCATGTGTCTGGCCGTGCTCCGAGCATCAGCTGTCGAGCATCAGTTTGCTGCTCTTCTCTTCTCTTGTCTTCTCCCCATCCTCTCGTGCTCTCCTGAACATGCCTTTCTTGCAGTGACAGGTATTTTTGGGGGGAGAGGGGTGGTGCAGTGAAATGAAACAACTTTCTCAAGTTGAGATGAACTCCTCTGGAGCAGAGCCAGGGAAATGAGTTGCTTGTGTCTTTGCCCTGGTGCTCCCAACACATTGGAGCTCCCCTCATTTCTCCTCTGCTGCTCCCCATCCCTTCGCTCCCTTTGGCCATCACCAGCCATCCTACCATTAGCGCTGTCTTTTCTTTTTTTTCCTGCTCTTGGAAAACCCCAAAGTCTTTTGCCTTAGAGCAGCCCTTAGTTTTCCCTTCTCATCCTTTTTCTGGCTCTGGGATGCTTCCAGACAGACACAGGGTCATGCTGAGGATGGATATTTGCTCAGTGGGAAGGCATTCAGCTCCTCTGGAGAGATGGAGATGCCACTTGCAAAGAGGTGCTGCGGTACCCTGGGTCTGAAGCTGTCCTGGATTGGGAGAAAAATAGCCTCTGGCAGCAAGGGAGGGGGAGAGCAGGGAATTTGGGGTGAGAAAAGTGCTGAAAGGAACAGTCTGTGCGCCACACTGTGCTGGGGAGGGCTGTGTGCTGGGGGGGGATGCGGGTGGGCTGGGCTCCCCAGGCTCCAGATGGGGTGTGAGCATGGGGAGGCTGCTCGGAGCGGCTGTGTGTGAGCTTTCCCTCTCGCTGTGAGGGTTTTGTGGGTGTGCCAGGATCCCGTGGGTGTGCGAGGGGGCTGCAGCCCCCCGCCACGTGCTCCGCTTGGGCTGTGCGGGGATGCAGCGGAGCTGGGCTGGTGGTGGGAGGTGGTGCTGATGCAGGGGCTGCTTTTACAGGGGTGAACCTGTCCCGTGCATTTGTCTGTGGGGTGTTTGTCCCCAGGCTGGTGTAGGTGAGTAGGTGCTTTTGTCACCGTACCCTCCCATCCATCTTCATTTGTCTTTGCAACCCAGCAGCAGTGCTTTATAGTAGGGGGTGAGACTTCATGGGCAGGGGGGAAAATTGCCCAAGAGGAGCTCATTAGTGGGGGCAAAAAGAAAGTGAAAAGGCATTTAGCTGAATCTGAAAGCCCCACATTAAGATTAAGGCAGCTCTTCCCTCTGCCATGCCCTCTAAGTGATGCCAGAGGTCCCCCGAAAGCTGGATGGCTGGGATCCAGCTCCCTGCCTGGGGTTGCCAGCTGTGCGATGCTTTGGAAATGTTGTCATGTCCCGTGCTGGCTGTCACAGGTCAGAGGCAGGGACAGCAGCACCACCGGAGCTGGAGCGTTGGGTCCTGGGCTCTCGGGTCCAGCAAGGGGCACACCGAGGGGGTTTGAATGGCTGACTTAGTTGTGAGCAACTATTTGATCCACTTCCACCCCTTGTGCTGTCCTTCCCCTTGGCCATCCCTGCTCCCCGGTCCTGCAGCTCAGTGCTGGCGAGGACAGCAAACGCTCACGGAGCAGCCAGCCTGCTTAAGGAGCTAAATTTATTTCATTTTCTAAACTGCGGCTGGGAAAAAATAAGGAGCCATTAGGCTGTCAGTTGTCAGAGCTTTACAGGAGCATCAACACATCGTGTTTTTCTTTACTGAGGCATTAAACGTGTCAAGACCCGTGATGGACTGTCTGGATCAGATTCAGAGGGTGGATGGGATGGGGAGCGAGGGCAGGAAGGCTGGCTCCGCTCTCCCAGCGCTGCCGGGCTGTACAAGCCTTGGGAAGGCTGCACTGTCCTAAGTGGAGAGGCAGCAAACGGGAGCGTTTGTCCCTGTTTTCTCCCTGTCAGGAGGTTAATGACTGCCTGACCACGGCAATATGCCGGGGCGGGGAGCTGACAGGGAGAGCAATGTGGAAACTACAACTTATGCTAAGGAGAATTCAATGTGGATGCTGGTTTTATTATTTTTCAAAGCATAAATGGACTTGGGATTTTTATTTTTTTTTTTTAATGAGTTTATAGGATGTCCAGAAAACCTCCCAAAACCTTCAGCATCGCCGGGCTCTCCCAAACGCAGTGTTTGGTCTGCACGCACATGAGATGTATGGCAAATATTTTATTTCAGATGCTGGCATATTTGCACTGGCACTGACTGCATTACATGTGAGTGATGAAAGGCCCTGTATAAATATGGTGTTTCCATCGGTATTGATTGCATTATGATTGCAATTACGCTTGCAATGGAGCTGACTATATTATGTGTGTCATTATATTGGCAGTCATCATTAGTGCTCGCCTCTGGCCAGCTCCTTCCTCCTCCAGTCGTGGCTGGAGCAGGAATTGAACTATGGAGGCAGAACGGCAGAGGCAGGGCTGGCTCTGGGATGCTGTGTTTGCCCGGGGATAACGGTAGGGATGCAACACCCGCTTTTGGGCATCCAGAAAAGCCATCCTGGCTGGTGCAGCAGCAGCTGTGCTGGCGGGGGCTGGCTGGTGATGCATGCAGAATGTGCCGCATGGTTTCTGGACCCTTGTGCAGGTAGCTGGCGGATGCTCTCTGGGCTGTGACTTCTCGGTACCTTCAGTTCATGTCCCCTTGCATGTGGGGTGGCCGAGCAGCTCTGCTCTCAGCTCTCCTGCTCTCCCAGGACTCTCCCAGTCACTCCTGGGACGTGTGCATTGCAGCAAAGACCTCTAGAGTTTCAGAATGCCATTTAAAAGTTTCTTCTTGATCTCTGTGCTGACTTCATCGTTACAGAAGCTAATTTCCTCAGATCATATGTGTAGTTGTGTAGTAAAATATATTTTCTTCTTTTTTTTGTTTTTGTTTTTGTTTTTGTTTTGTGAGAAGAGGTGCTGTGGGCTCAGAGGTGGTTTTGATATTTTCCAAGCCACTATATCTCTTCCTGCTCAGAACAAGATGTAATCCGTGTGTGTGTTCACGGGCTTGCGCAGAGCAAGCGTAAAGTTCCTGGAATAGGAAGAAAGGGATGTGCATTGCCCAGATGCAGGCAGGGGGGTATTGCGTTGCCTTTTGCTGTCCTCTGAAGCTTGTGAGAAGGATGCCCTTTGCTACCCTGCCCTGGAAATGTCATCCTGGATGAGGAGGGAGTTTTGTGCCTGCTCCTCGCCCGAGGCTGAGGCAGACTCTGTGGCAAATTGATGAAAAGCAGATGCTTTGAGCTCAGGAAGGGTTTTCCCTGCCTGGGCTGGTGTTAATGGGAAAGGTTACAGGTATGATGGGGAGCGAGGGCTGGAGAGAGAAGGGGCAGACGGGTGAGTCAGGGAGTAGGGACGATGGGAGAAGGTGAGAGGAGCAGCGGTGTCCGTGGACGCTTTCTTCATCTGCTCGCTTAATTAGGGAGGAGATGGGGAGCTGGCGTGGTGACCCAGCTTGGCCACCCTTGGCCCTTAGGCAGGTGGTGAAGATTTGCTCTGGGCTGTGCCTCTGGCCTCAGCTGCTGCCCCAGGGAGTTTGCCTTCCCCTTGAAGAAAGAAAAAGGGAAAAGAAAAAAAAAATCCATGAAGGGATGAAAATGGTGAAGGGGAGGCAGGGACGAGGAAGGGACACAAAATACACTCCCTCTCTGACAATCCACATGAGTTTGAAGTCAAAACATTCTGTGCATGTCTGCTTTTTTCTTCCCTCGCCACCTGGTAGCTATTATCAGATGACAATTTATTCCAGGCATCCTCTTGGGAAGAGATTTCATAAGCATCAAGATTTTACATCCAGAAAGGGCCGTGATGGGCATGATGCCTGCACAAGCCACCGTTCCCATCCCGGGCTGTGTACTTTGGTGCTGGCTTCGTGTCCGTTCCCCTGCAAAACCCCAGCCTTTGGCTCTGGAGTTTGAGGTCCAGGCGCCTCGCCACGGCTGGGAGAGGGAAGGACTCTGGAGCTTGGCTGGGAGAAGGCAGGAAGGGCTGTGCACAGACTCTGGGGATGCACTTAATGAGGAGTTTCATCTTCTGTATCCTCCGGAGGTTAATGCAGCTATACATGGTCGCTGCAGGGGGATGGCAGGAGCTCCCCTGACCCCTGGAAGGAGATGTTTCCCATAGCAATGCTGTATGGTTATCTCTGATTCAGGAGTTTATCATCAGGACAGATTGCTTTGCTTTTGCCTTTGCCACAGAGGATTATTAGTCAAATTGTTAACTCCTAGAATATTACTTTGCTGCTGATGACTTAGTGATAGGTTGCACTGGGATAATGCAACTCCAAACCCCTATATCTCACCGACGTGGCCGCCTTTTCCCTGTGTATTATGGCTTTCCCTGCAGTGGGGAGGCTTAGCCTTTTGTCATTAGAGTATTACTGTGCAACCAGTGAAAAAACCCACCCCAGCTCCTCTTGCAGTCGCCCTGCAGCCTCCCCACTCCCCCTGCTTCTTGCAAGTGCCGTACCAGCATTGCACGCAGGCACGATGCACGGGCTGGGCGTACCTCAGCGCCTGCAATGCCTCGCCGATGGTGAAAATAGACTTGTCATGTTTGGTTTGGTTTGGTTTCCAGCAGATGTATTCACAAATAACTTCATTTGATGGCGATGATGGGGAAAGAAAAGAAAATCATCCCGATCGTTTCCTGAATGTTATCCAATGATCTGCAGAGCTAGTCAGAAAATTTAAAAAAAAAAAAAAAAAAAGAGGAAAAAAAAAAAGGGATTGTGAATAGTTTGACAAGAATGTCAGTGTTTCTTGAACAGATTACTTGTAATTCAATTGGCTTGAGTTTCTAGCCTGCTTCAGAGCTGGTTCCCTGCCTGCCCACCGCGCCAGGGACACACACCGGAGCTCCTTTCCCCAGTCCTGCAGTCGCATTAAAAACCTCCTGAGATCCTACCGGTCACGGGCAGCCCTTGGTGTGCAGAGCTCTGGGATTCTGCCAGCAGGAGCCTGGCCAAAGTGTCCCTGCCTGCATCCCGTAGGAGCGATGCTGGTGGTGGTTTGTGTCTCGTATGGAGAGCGAAGGCGCTGGGTGACTTCAGCTCGTCTGCTGGTGGCAGGCTGCGAGGCTTTGCCTCTTGGTTAGAGAGCTTTGACTTTTATAAGTTCAAAATGAGATGGCAAATTGAATTTGTTCATGAGCATGGAGGCTCTCTAGGGCTTCCTCTTTAATTCAGTAGTAAGGTGTGGGATCGGTGCTTTCCTCTTTCTAGCTTCCTTTACTGGTTTTTTTCCCCCGTTTGCTCCTGGCTCCTGCAGAGTCCATCTGAGAGCAGCAATGTCCCCTGCTGTAGTTCCCATCCTGGGAACCCGTCCTGTCCTGGGAACATATCCCATCCTGGGAACACATCCCATCCTGGGAACACATCCCATCCTGCTTTTTGGGCAAGACTCCGCTCCCTGCGCAGTGGTTTGCAAAGCGCTTGGGAGGACACGTTAGAGGGGCTGCAGCAAAGGTCCCCCTGGCTTTTGAGGCTGGCTGGGAACACAGGACCTTGGTCCTTCCTCCTTTCTCCCCATCCTCTTCATCCTGCTTGTGGCAAGAGCCACCTGGGTGAAGCATTGCCTCCAAGTATGTCACGCTGTCGGTGCCATCCAGCAACAGGCTAATGGGTGCCAGTTGTTTCCCCTGCCCCCCCATGCTTGCAGGGAGCCCTGGGGATGTTTCCGAGCAGTGACAGCAACAGTCATGGGCAGGGGGACCTGTTATTTGCGCTGTCGTGTTTCAGCAGTCACCGTGCCCACCTGCTGCTCTCGGGGGAGCAAAGGATGCTGTGGGCAGGGGGCGGTGGGGGCTTTTGTGGGATGCAGGGCATCTCTGCACAGGACAAGGATATGCATCAGCCCTGGAGCTAGCAGCAGTGCCCCCAGCTCTTCCCAAATGTTCCCCCCTCAAGAGAAAAAACCACATACAGAGTTTTTGCAGCAGCTTTTGGGCGATGGGTGATTTCTGCCTTGTTTCCCTTGCATTGCTGCTGACAAATGAAGGAGGGTGCAGCTGAAGAAGCGCTTCAGCAGGTAAATACGCTTTGGGTTTGTTGGTATTTTTGTCTGAGGTTTAACCTAATGAAGCACCGCGATCTGCTAAGCTGTGAAAGCAGACCTTGTAAAAAAAACCTGGGAATTAGGTGAGTTTTGCAGTGGTTTACGTTTTGTTATGAGCCACATGTCAGCCTGGCTTTGTCGTCCTTCTGGGAGTGTCAGGAAATGGTGCAACACTAAAATTCATTGCCTGCTGAGCTTATCACTGGCACTTAAAGCAAATCTCTGGGGTTGTAAACCCCCCTGGAAAGGAGGTGATAAACCCCCCGAGGCTCCCCCGCAGGGCTGTACCTCCATCTGCTCGTGGGGCTGATGGGACCCGCTGCCGCATGGCAAGATCTTTACTGGGAAGGTGCTGTTGAAGGACAAAGTCTGATGATGTTTGGATCTTAATGTTTTACGGCTCCCCTGCCTTCGAACAATGCCTAAAAATACAAGTGTATGCAAATTATAAACTAATTTAGATGATGGAGCATGGGAATATTGCTCATACTCCCCAAGCATGGCATTTCCAATCATATCTTCGTTTCATTTTTAAGCAAAGAAATCATAATCTTGACATGTTTATCATTCAGTGCCTGCACCAATTATCTCTTTGGGTTCGTTCTATAGTTCATAGAACTGATAGATTATGATCATGTTGTTAGGAGAATTGTGCAGTCATTATTCCTCCAGCTGGAGGAGAAGTTGAAAAACAATTATGAAGAATGATTCTCCTTCGGATTGCTTTCTGAGTTCATGAAATAGGCAAGTTCCTATTACCGGGGGCCACGAGCTGCAAGGCTGCTGCCACTCTTGGTTTTGATCTCTTGTGATCCAAAGCAGATGACTTGTAACGCTGATTTTCTCCAGCAGGCTCCGGTTGTAGTTATTATTTTTTTATGGGTTGGTATCAGAGAGATGAATGCCATTGGCTGCACAAGAGCCTAAACCCTGAATGATCATTTCCAATTTAATTACAGCGCAGGGGTGGCGGTGCTTAACCAGTGCATAACTTTTGGGGGAGGGAGATGTTAGAAACGGAGACCCAAGGCTCGCATCCAGATAGTGCCGTGTTAGCATCTGCATGTAATTTTGACTCGAAACCGGGTAAAGCGTGGTTCCCTCAAATTAAGTTGTGTTTTCTTTCAAGATCCTTAATGAGGCTCAGGGGATTGTGACCCCCAAAGAAAATATTTGCAGGAGCTGCTGCAAAAGGAGTCCTCTGGGACTGGGGGAGCTGAAGGCAGCGTGCTCCTGGGGGAGAGCTTTGCTTTGATCCCCAGAAGGAGCTCTCTAATCCCATCCATTAACACACGTGGGCAGCTGGAGGCTGGCTTGGCAGCCTTCCTTCTGTGATTGATCGTCCCCAGAGGAACACATTGCCTTGCTGCTCCTCCCTTGCCCCAATTCTCCATGCAGACTATTGAATTTTTCAAGTTACTTGACCAGAAGGGAACAGAACCAGAAAAACAAATGTCTTGTCAAGGCATCATTCCCATGCAAGGGTTTTGCTGCCTTGGCTCTCCAGGGCTTTCCTTTCCTACCCCATCTCCCTTTCCTTTCCTACCCCATCTCCCAGCTGGTGTTCAGGACACGAGCAAAGGGCTGTATCCAGGGCATCAGTTGCATCCGTGCTTATCCAATTGGGGATGGAATGAAACCCCCTGTCTCCCAGGCCGTGTTGTTTTGCCTTCTTGAAGTGGTCAATATTGAATGCTTGAGCAGATCTATGTATTTAATAATGTACCCTGTCAATATTTATGTAGCTCGTAGCTGGCTGGCTGTTCCAGATGAGCGTGGGTAGTGACTGACGTGCAGAAGGGACTCTCCAGATGTGAAGTGCCGTGTTCCTGGGGAAGGGGGGAGCAGCTCTTGAGGGGGTCTAGTGCTGCTGCAGTGCCTTGGAGAGGCAGCTTTCCTTCCCCGTGCCGGCCACAGCTTCTCTCCTCTTGCTTTGAACTTCTTTTCCCTACCCACTCCCACTCGGGAGGGCTGGCTCAGATTTTCCACAGCCAGAAGATAACGTGCTTTCTCGAGATGCCCAATTCCTCTGGGGCTCAGAGCTTGCTTGTGCTGTTAGCATGGGATGTGCTTTGATTCCATATCCCGTAGCAGAAGAACCCTCAATTTGGTTATTAGGGTGCAGCGTGCTGCACGCTCGCTCAAGAGGGATGCAGCTCCCTGAACTAAGCTCCTGCTTTAATAAAGATGTTTTATACAGGTGCCCCAACCTCAGCTCCAGTTTGCCGGCTCTCTTTTGTGAAGCATGGATCTTTCCCCTGGCATTGCATGGAATTGCATGGAAGTAGGGTCCCTCCCAGCCCTCCCAGCAGCTTTTTCTGGTGTGAGCCGGAAAGCTGGGGATGAAGCAAGCCGGGTCCCAGGTCTTTTGGCTTCTCTGACTGCAAAGAAACACAGCAGGCTTGCCTGCTTGCTGGCTGGATGTTTTTGCATGCTTGAGTTGGGCGGTGGCGTGAAGAGTCCTTGAAAGTTTAGAGGAAAGATGCAGAAGCAAGCGTTGCTATTTATTATTTTTGAACACCTACCACCCCGAGCTCCCGGAGCTAACAGGCTCCCTGTAGCTCTCTGCTTGCTAGAATTTGGTAGAGGGATAAACATACTTTATTTCTTTATAAAGAGGAAAGGTTGTTTACAAGTTTTAAAACAGAATGGAAATGCTGTTTTCCATCAGAAGTGTTTTGTGAACAATAACGAAATAATGTTTAAAAAGCCCTTGAAGTGTCCCTTTCAAATGAAAAACTGGAGTGCTGGGAAGAATTTTAAATGCACACAAACCCGGGGTATTAATGCTTATTAATGAACTTAGAAAAAAAATAAAATGCAGCTGAAAGCAGAAATCCGTGCCTGGCACCAAAAAAGGCTGCCAGAATCCCGACCTCCCCAGGAGATGGTCGTATCTTTATTTAAAAACAAAAAAAATTAACAAAATCGGTCCCCACTGCAAACTCCTCGGTTTGCTGCACGGCCGCGGGTGGGATGGAAGCGCCCCCGCAGCCTCCTGCGCCCACCATTCCCCAGCCTCTGCCTTCGGGAAAAATAAGCCCTGGGGCTGGCAGACATGAGGTGGTGTCTTATGAACGGTGGTCAGGGAGAAACTCCTTCTGGGTAGGAGACACCCGAGGAGCTGGCAGTGAGGTTCTCGCATCTTCCTCTGCGGCCGTTGTAAGCGATGTGCTGCGGCTGAGCTCAGGTGCTGCTGGTCCTGCTTGCTGCTGCTTTTAGATTTGACAACTTCTTTAATATTATTTTATTAATATTTTAATTATTTAATATTATTTCATTAAGAGTAATAGTTTTGGTGAATTTTCCTTTTTCTTATAATTATAGTAGCAAGGATATATATAAAAAAAAGCTTTTAAAAACAGATTCTCTGACAGCACACGATGCTTGAAGAGCAGGTCCAAGGAGGATGTGGGATGTATTTCCATTTACTTCATGGCCAAACCTATTACGAAATAAAAATATTTCCAAGTGCCAGAGGAGGGAGCCAGCAAAACACAGGAAATCGGAAGGTTTCGGCTTATTTTAATGTATTTTAATGTCTCTTTTCCTAATGAGATCAGAATAAATGGAGCAGAGTGACACCAAACTTCACTGGCACTTGTGAGGGAGTTGATAAAAGCGGAGTCAGTATCTGACTGATGAGTGGGGAGCGCTCACTTGGAAAATCCAAAGTTTGCAACTTTTTGGCTTAGAGGACAGGGCTTCTCCCCCTCTGCTCTGCCCACCTCCTTCAGTTAATTTTTTGCAATAACCTCAGGATTTTTTTTTTTTTTTGGCCTCTGGTCTTTCCCCTGCTCTTCCAGCACGGAGTTATCCATGCGAATAACTCGGATGGAGGGTTCCACCTTAATGATGCTTGTCATTAAGGCAGAGATGGCTTTTGCTGGTGGGCTCTTGAACGGGGCCAAGGTGCAGAATAATTGTGCTGCCGCTGCTCCCTGGAAAAAGCTGAGAACGGAGGGGATGGCCTGGGCACGGAGCTGCCCTCCTGCAGCATCCCTTGCTCAGAGGACGTTGGCTTTGCACGGCGAGATGTGCTGCGATGCAGCTCATCGGTGCGATGGGGACCGGGGGGGACCGCGGCGGTGCCTGGAAAAGCTGGGGGAGGCAGGGAAAAGGGCATCTGTGAGATGCCGGAGGCGTCTCTCCACCCCGCGGCGTTGCTGTTGGAGGCAGGGATGGAAACGTTTCTACCCTAGGAAACGAAGGCGTTGCGGCAAGGTGGTTGACCCAAAACGTGCAGGTGCGCCCCAAAACTCACCGGTGTCTGGGATGGGTGGGTGCTGCGATCGTCGCTTGTTTTTGGGCTTCACCTTTTGATTTCCTTGTGCTCCATCCCTCTGCAAATTCCTGTTCCCTGCCGACTCGCCTTGCAAAGTGCCTGTGCCGCATATGAAATGGAGGAGATAAAATTACAGCATCTCAAAATTGGCCGGGATGGGTGCAATATATAACATAACAGATGGTACTACACGATGCCTCTGAAATATCTGTGCAATAGCATTTTAAGAAACGTAGAACTGATCAGGCAGCATATGGAAAATACTTTCTGTGCTGCGCGAGGGTGCGGTGCCCCCTCTCCCGGCACCTGCTCTCCCTCCTCGAGTTTGGGGTGCGACGCGGCGATGAGCATCTCCCGTCTTTAATGGAGATATCCTCATCCTGCTCCTGGGGCAGGGCTGCCTTAAAAACAAACAAGCAAAGGAAGAAAAGTGGTTTTCATCCAGGAGCAGAGTGAGAACATGGACCCCCAGGAGGTCCCTTCCCCAGGAGCAACCCAAGGATGGGGCTGGTTGCCCAGAGGTAGGGACCACCCATGCCCAGAGTTAGGGACCACCCAGCCTCCCCCCTGCTGCTCCTGGTTGAAAATGGGGTCTTGGTCCCGTATTTCCCACCTCCTAGTAACTTTAAGCAGAGAGCAGTGGGTTCATGGGTGCGACCTGGAGCAGACACACCCCCCAGGATGGTCCCAGAGGAGGTTCCTTTGAGGGCAAGGACCACCTCCAGCATCCCTTGGGATGCAGGACTCGTGGTGGGTCTCTGCTCTCAGCCCTTCGAGCTCTCTGGTTCATCCGATTTCTGATGCACCTCGTGCACTCCTCTTGCCTGTGCTGTCCCTGGGCTGCCTCGTGCACATCTAAAGATTCTCCAGCGTATTTGCTGTTCCCTGCTCCGCTGGCTGTCTTGCTGGCCTCACACGCTGGCTGACCCCTCTGTCTGACGGCGAGGACAATATTTCCTCTCGGCGAGGCTCAGCGCATAGTCTTTAAGGTGCTCCGGGGTCAGGGGATGAAAGGCTCCTTGCTGTTTCTGCAGTGAGTCCAAGTTGAGCTAAGAATAGATCTATAAACAAGACAGCGGGGAAGGTTTCCTAGCAGAGCCTGACGGGACGCCGGGAGCGTGGCGTTGCCGGAGTCGTTTGCAAAGGAGACGTGGACCCGGCCAAGCCCTGGGTCTGCAGGGTGCCTGCCTTTGCGATGGGGGGGGTTAGCTCCAGGCAAACCCCCTCCCAACTTGGAGGTTGTGGTCCCAAGGAGGAGCGTTGGGGTTGGATACCCCCAGCCTGGGGAGGAGAGGAGCTCGGCATCTCGCGATGGCTGCAGGAGCTTTGCCGTGGGGGGTGATGCTGCGGGAAGCAGCCGGTGGGACCTTGCTGGGATCAGGAGCGAAGCCTCCAAGTTCTCCTCCCGCAACGACAGCTCGCTGGGTGCCTTGGTAGAGGAGCGAGGGCTGGGGCGAGCGGCGCCGCTGGGTTTTTCGGCAGCACGTGAGATGCTCTGGCAGGAGGCACGATGCTCGGTTGCTACCCACGCTCGCATCGAGAGGTATTTAGAGCTGTCAGTCTAGCCTGCTGTCTGTCTGTGCACCCACCGAGAGATCTATGAAAATCCCGGGTGTATTCAGTGTCTGTGAGAGCCCTGGACACGCCGACGAGCCCTTGCTCCTGATGCCGTTCGTTCTCCTGTATCCCCATGTCCACGCTGAGAGAGTTGTGATCAGAGTCTGAAATGTGCAGCTTGCTCCCCATTTCTGGACTAATCTACATAAAAACTGAAAGCAGGAATCTTGCAGAAAGCAGACTTGCCTTCATTGTCTCTCCCGACTTTGTCCTCTCTGTTATCTCGACGGCTTTCTGCTTGCTGCCGTGTTTCTCTTTAATCTGGAGCCCTCTGTTCTTACCTGAGCTACAGAGGCTTGACGAGGAAAGCCACTGAACTCGGAGAAAAATGAAAGGGAGCAAAGCTTAAAAAAATGTTTTCTTTCTCTCTCATTCTTTAAAAAAAAAAAAAAAGAAAAAAAAAGAAAAGAGAAAACCCAGCCCCCAGAAACACACAGCCATTGAGTGATGCCTGAATTATCCTTGAACCGTCTCCTGCTTACGGATCAGGATCCATCGTTTCTGCCCTGTTTTCTTTTCTTTCCCTTATGTTCCATCTTTCTGATCAAAGCTAGGCAAAGAAAAGTCTCATTTCTCGACCCGGAGAAGGGAATCCTGCCCTGATGCTGCGTGAACTGATGGGACAGGGGAGCCCGAGCGGTGGGGTGCGGAGAGTGGGGGTGGGACAGGAGGAGCGTGATGTCTGCATGGAGATAATGTTGTGAACACGACGACAACGGATAATTACTGTGATCAAAGCTTTGCGGGAGGGTATCTTGCATTTCATCGCTCTCCGGAGTGGGTGCATCCACCCGACAGCGAGGAGCAAACTCCATCACCGGCTTTTCCCACCATCCCTCTTCCCATGAGGATTTCTCCCAGGAGATGGGGGCTCTGGAGGGTGGGTGTTTTGGGGGGAGGACAGGAGCGTGCACAGGGGCCAGGCTCTTCGCAGGGCTGCCCAGAGAGGGCAAGAGGCAACGGGCACAAATTCAAGGACAAGAAATTCTCTTTAAACATACAAAAAAAGCTTTTTAATGATGGGAGTGGTCCAGCACTGGAAAAGGTTGCCCAGGGATGTTGTGGGGTTCCCAGCCTCGTGGTGCTGCTGCGTTTGTCGCTGCTCATAACACGTCTTTGGAGGTGCCTCATCCAGCACGCGGCTGGTAATGATTCTGGATGGGAATTAGTACCCTGTCCATCTGGCCCCGTTCTGCCATCTAACAAGAGGAGATAAGTGCACTTAACAGCACACCAGCTCTCGTTCAGGCCCCTTCTTCCCAAGCCAGAATCAATAGCAGGTCTCTCCAGCTTTTAGAGACTTAGATCCCACCTTTTCATCTCTTTCTCACTCATTTTTTCCCAAGCAGCACACACTTGATTTTTCTCTTTTTTTTCCACACCGTGGAAATTTACCCATTCCACCTTTCATCCGAACCCGCTCGGCGTTTGCCCAGCCAGGGCTGCAGCTTGCACACCAGATAGGAAACCCTGCCCCAGCTGGGTTCCCAATCCCCATCTCCATCTCGTTCCCGGTTACGAGCTCTCCCACAGCTGCTTTCAGCTTTTGCTGCTAATTTAGTCGCCTTGCCCAGCTTAATTGTTCCTGGTTTGCCTTCACCATGGGGCTGGATGCGTGCTGCCAAACCCCGAGCATCCCCAGCACAGGGCACCGGACCCAGCTTTTCACCCCAGGTCAAAGCATTTGCCAGCTAGGGCTGGAGTTGGCTGCGTTGCCAAAAAAAAAAAAAGCGGCAAAGATAAGTTTCCAAAAGAAATAACACTTATTTTTGACATTTTCTAAACAACAAAAAATAAAGTTTCTTATTTCATATGCACCGCAGCTTTGTTAAAAATAGTGTTTTTTAATGCGTAAAGACAAACCAAAATGTTTAGTTTTGCCCAAACAATCTCTTTCCTCCCTAACTCAGGGCTAAAGGTCTCATTCTGTGTTCCAGGCCAGCCCAAATGTACTTTTAGGCCAATATTTTGCCCTTCCAGCTACCAACCCACCACGGCTTTTTGGCACCAGTGGTCACAGACCCCCCAGTCCCATCTGCCAGCTGGGCAGTGGCCACAGGGATGGAGCAGGGCTCATGGAGGTGACACATCTGCCAGATGTGCATGTACTGGGATGGAGCAGGGCTCGTGGGGGTGGCACATCTGCCAGATGTGCGTGTACTGGGATGGAGCAGGGCTCGCGGGGGTGGCACATCTGCCAGATGTGTGTGTACTGGGATGGAGCAGGGCTCGTGGGGGTGGCACATCTCCCAGATATGCACGTACTGGGATGGAGCAGGGCTCGT